>NC_056739.1:1221831489-1222011228 GCF_019279795.1 Protopterus annectens
GTTAATTATTTGAGTTTCAAAATTTTTTAATTAGGAAACCACAATATGGAATTATTCGAGTCTTATCTTACTCTATTAGTATCATGGCATACTGTAGGTAGTGGCAAGTTGGGGATGTGTACTGTGGAGAGGAGGACTATAGATGGCAAAAGTACTAAAAAGGATAAGACATCGAGACATGGTAAAGGAACAAAGCATTGAAGGGATGAATGTGTATGTTCCTGGGTAACCCATTCAGAGGAAATGCAGCAGCAAAGCACATGTTGAGCAGCACATGAACTGAAAAAATTCAGCAAGGAATGGGTCAATCAGGGTTTAAATAAGTGCACGCTGAGGAGTGAAACTACCCTGTTTGACCAGAAAGATTAACATCAGTGATGAGCAAGATTAGAGACAGACATAAATCCATAAGATTAATGAACAAAATGAAAAAGAGATGGAGGGAGGTATATTCTGCACATGAGATTAAGTTGGAAAGGATTGAGTTTGTGTGTGGATAGAGGTTATAATTTTGTAACCAGGAAGGGGGAATACATAGCAAGCAAAAAAATGTATAGAAGTAGAAAAGCATTTTTTTGTTGTGTATGTTTGCAATAGTGCTCAAGTATAAAAACAATTATATGGTTCCAGTCTCAAAACAATCAAGTTTGCAGATTATTCTTGATATTATGCCAAGTTTTCAGTATTTCTTTTCTTATTGACTATACATCATGAACTGTGACCAAGAAAAAAAAAAGAAAATGTATTCTGCCTGGAACCTGCTTTTTGTGCAGAGAATGCAAATTATGGTTTCACTTGAACCAAGTGGTGGGGGGATTGATATGGGGTGGTAAGGGAATTGATGTCATGGGGAGATGAGCGTTAGTTTCCAAGATCACTGTGCTCTAAAATTTGGAGTGTAGATCCCTCATTCTTAAGACCTCTGAAGTCCAATGTCTTATAACAAAGTTTTAAAATACTTACTGCTAACACCCCTCCGCAGGAGCATGCAAGATCTGGTAAAACTTGTGCTTAGAGGCTGCTGTTCATCAGCTAAAGCTATGCTTAAGGTTGAGCCAGCCCACTGGCACAGAGGTAAGGATTCCAGTTGCACCACTAGCAACCCGAATTCTGGAATGGACTTGGGGTGCTGGTGGACTGGCACAGTAATATACAAGGCTAGGTAA
This sequence comes from Protopterus annectens, assembly GCF_019279795.1. NCBI lineage: Eukaryota > Metazoa > Chordata > Ceratodontiformes > Protopteridae > Protopterus > Protopterus annectens. Next base: position 1,221,832,656 of record NC_056739.1, read on the forward strand.
TAGACTGAAGCGGACAACAGACAGCTCTTCTGCCCTGTTGGTGTAGGGTATGGAGTTAACCTGTTGCCTTTGCAAACTCTAGTGGAGACCAGGAGCCTCCCAGGTTATCTCAAGTTAATGCCTGGAGTAGTGATTATGTGCTTACCACTTCTACATCTAAAGCATATAACCGGCCTCGATGAAAACAATGTGATTACTTCTGGGCCTCCACCCTTGCTACTTCCCCATTGGATACCTTGGATTCTGGACCTAGTAGAGAGTTACCATTGAAGTTGACCCATGAGGAGTCAGGGGACCTACCCAGCGAAGGATGATTTCCTTGGGTGATTCAGGGAGGAGCAACCTGATCCTTCATATGGTTCGTGGGGAGCAAAAAAAAATTTCTTGGGTTAAGAAACCATAATGCACATCAGTGGAGATTGGATCTGCGTGTGCCCAGAGGCAAATTGGAATGTGTCTGAATATACTTCAGAAATCCAACTCTTCTGAACAATTACAAGATAACCAGACAGGTATGCTCTAAATTATTCCTAAGTGTAAGTTAATGCTACCTTCAGGTGCACAGCCACCAGTCATGGGTGTTGGGAGGCAAACCAGAGAAGCTGCTAAGTGCTTAGGATAAAAAGAGAGAAAAGATGAAGTGGGAGTAATTACTGTGAGGGGTAGGGAAGCCTGCTGCTGTTTTTCATTAACCTTTAATAAGGTGCTTGTCAGTTTATTACGCTCTGCTATACTAGAGTCAGGACATTGATCAGATGAGTAATGGAATGACACCTGGAAGATTTTTTGTAATCACATGAGCTTCCATGGATTACGTAAAGGAAGTATGCCTAATTTCCTACCTGATAATGAGATATGGGATGTCATTTGTTCAGTAGTCTGGGAAGGCCCAAATCCGTGTATCCTTTTTGTGGAGTATTTTAACCTTCTTATGGTCAAGTAACCCCAGAGTTGAGCAAGGGTTGGGACACATACCGGGCACATTTCTGATGACAAGGAAAATATCCACTAATACCACATAGTTAAAAGTTCATAAGTGTTGATCAATATGGAGGAAGAGCTATTTGCTAAAATTCTAGCTTAATGGCTGCCACTGTAGTGTATATGCTAACTTCCCCAGCATCAGATGGTTATCAGAGGTCACATGAGGTGCACTGTTATTAAAGTACCATGTTAATGCAAGCAGCCTTGGGTGATGTAGATCTGGTGGTGATCATCCTAGTGGACTTTTGAGAAGTAATTTAATTTTGTTAGCTGGAATATATTGTGGGGCATCATACAGACACGTTCGATAACAGATGAATATATTAAAGCAGGGCGCAACCATAATATTCCTTCACATTGGCTCAGGTTCTTATCAGTTCCACCTTCTTTTCAACTTTTTTAGTAGTAGAAGGACTTGAGGCAGGGAGTCCTCTGTTTCTCATGTTTTCTCCTGGCATTTGTTCCCCATTCCAGTTGGGTAATGTGCCACAATCCTTTCCCAGTCCACTCTCTATTAAACAAAAAATACTTGTCTCTCTACTGTTAGTTATAGCATGATAAACAAAAACCTGCAAAGCTACCAAGTATAACTACTCTAAACATCACACTTTTAAAATAGATGCCTTTCTGACCCCCTCCCACGCCATAACAGATGAAGCAGTGATACCCCTCTCTTAAATTCCAGCTAACAAATATCCTAACCACTATGCTTACCTCAGCTGTCCGTCTTCATTCTGTTATTTGCATAGTCTTCATCTGCAACTAAAACTATTTCCTACCCATTATCCATACTCTATTTCAGCAGCAGGGGCTCTTCTTAACTGTAGCTTACTCATACAACCCCTAATAGCACTGAAATAGTAGTACAATTAATGGTAGTCATTCTCACTCCTTCAGTGGCATATAGGTTCTGTGCCTGCACAAACACCTACACTGCCAGCTTTTCAGAGCTCAGAATTTCCTCCTCTGACCCTGTGTGATAGGGGATTGGCTAAGCCCCTTCCATAAGGGGAAGCCTAATGCCTGTCACAGAAAGTCAGTTAATCAGTTTTTTGTGCCAGCTGTAGGACTCGCACAGTTGAATCTTATTAGCACCCTGCATTGGTGGATTACAGCTTCCAACTCAGATAAGATCTCTTAGGGAACTTCCCTTTCTCTTTATTATTGTATCTGATTTTTAAATATGCATTATTTATATAACCTGTGTTTACCTGGATAGTCCGACTGGTTGAAAGCCCATTTTGAGTAGAGGCCCAGGGAGAAAAGCTCCAAAGACTGTCAATATTAATGTACAGCAATTAGAAATAGATGGTTTGAAATACAAACATTTAGGAGCACAAGTATCCAAAATATTCAAGAATGCTTTTTTATTCCAGTATACTTGCTATTTACTAATGCTGTTAATTCCTCTGGGAATTCTACATTACTGCTGTGTCATTTGCATGCTTAATACTGATTTTTGGCAAACATGGGGGCTTTTCTAAAGCGTTTTATGACTTGTACTAAGAAACTGAAGTTCTATGGTGTCATTTGAACAATTAGGACGGTCTCTTGACAGGGTGGCGAAATGTTTGTTGTTTCTGTTTATCTGCTTCAATTTGAAGTTCTGACAGGACAATGTTAATTTTTTTTACCTTTTTTTTAAATTTTATGAAATTTACTACTGGTCAAAACTGCTAAAGCCCTTTTATCGTTAAATTGTGTGTTACTGCAAATTATTTTATTTGCATTTTCCGTGGAGTTTTTTTTTAATTTCTGTTTGATTTAAGGGCATGTATTTGATTTTTTTCAATATTTGGACATGTGAATTTTACTCTGTATTGTCTGTGTGCACTGTTTGCTACACTCTGCAGACTGTAGAATAAGGCTTAGCACAATTTAAACTGTTTTATACTATATTTGTTTAGCTGTGTTTGCTGCGGGAGAATATTATTATTGCTGCCCTTTATCATCCCATAAGAGTGTCAGTGTATTTTGGGTGGTGATTTTTCCCAAATTGATGGATCCTGATACAACTGTTGCCCCATGCCCCCCAATCAAATCCACTTAAACTAAAAAAAAAATGCCTCAGCCTACAGTTTGTGAATCTGTTGTCTTAAGCTGGCCTGCAGGCCACTTATCTGTTCGCCGTTACTCTTTAATATGAGCCTGCAGCCCATGACTTTGCAGCTGTTCTGGTACCTGATTTGGCTACGGAAGAAAAAACCCTTTCGGTGCAGGAGAGCTCTGGGGCATTTTGCCAGATGTAATGCTCTGTCCCCAGATATTTTATCTCTTGTGTAGTTCATAGTAAGAAAAACAGAAGCTTCACAACACAACAGGTAATCAGATTATTTCTGTGTATAGTCAATACATATTTCTGTGTATAGGGCTTATGTGGTTTCCTTAGCTATGAGTATTTTACAGTCAGCTAATCTGGGAAGCAAAACTCCTATTTAGAATGTCTATGGGGATTCCTACTCTAGAGATCAGTCTAGCACCATATATTTTGATGGGGACCGTGGTGCAGACGGTATTGAGCACTCTGAGTCCATCCAGTCTGATTAATCAGAAGGTTAACAGGTTCAAAAAACCTAAGCTAGTGTTTACCTTTCCACAGATGCTAACGAGGTTTAGAAATGTGTTTGACTAGAAGCAATCCGAAGCTGCATGAGTGATTGGCAGAGTTTATGATCTTTTTGAGGATGAGACCAAATATTTTGGCTGTTGCTCCTTTGTTACCAGCCTTATAAGATGTCTATAAAAATGCATGTAAACCCCCCTTTGACTGGTGAATCATTTCCTAAAAAAGGCTTTGAGGAAAAATATGGTATACTCTGATCTTGCAGATCACTTTACCCATTTGTCAGCTGATGCAGCTGCTGTCTCTTCAGCTGCCAACTCTAGCAAGAGAGCTTTTTCTTCTATCCTACACTGCCACATAAAATTAGCAAGTAGTTAGAATCTCAGGGAAAAAAGTTTTAATTTAAAATTCTACATATTAAATTACTTGGGGCTTCACATGGAAATTTATTTTGCACTGTGCTTACAATTTAGGCAACTTTGCTGTATCCTTGCCTGCTGAACAGAAGAAAAGCTGTATGAATGAGATTGTTTCTGATGTGACTCAGGTTTTGAAACATGCTTTGAGGAGTGCCTTGGATGGTACAGACACTATTTCTAGAAATGCAGACACTACTGTTCGATTGAGAAAGTTTGCTTGATTACATAACCAGAATTTTCTAAGGATTTAAAAAATGAGATTTTGAATACTCCTGTAAGTTTTTGTATTTGGTCATGCTGCTATCAGGTTCTCAAACAATGAGATGCTAAAGGTAAATTGATGCATGGAGTATTCAGAATGTTTCGTATTCCCAGGTCCTTCCCCAACAAGGTGCCCAACTTCAAATGGCAGAACAAACAAAAATCTCAGCCTAACAAAGGTTAGGGTACCAAGAGGAAATGGCAGGAGGATGATGCTTTTTTGGGGTTTCTTTTCCTAAAAAGATCTTTCCCCTGCTAAAGAATGGCTATGCCAAGATTCAGGGCATTCTGTGTCTTCCTCCTGTCAGTTCTATCTCCTACTCTTTCACCTTCCCCAAACTTTAGCTTAACCCATCAGTCTGGCCTCAAATAGCCTCAGACAAGTGGGTACTGAGAATAATTCAGTAAGAATACTCTTGGCAGTGGGCAGTAAACACTCCTTCCTTCAGGGAAATCCACCCTTCCCCTAACCAGACCTGCTTCCTCTCTCTCTCTCTCTCTTCGGTACTGCGTCACAAGTTGCTAGCAGGGTTTATAGAAGTCATTTCTGCACCATAAAAAGGAAAATAATTTTACACCAGAAACATTTTGGTACCCAAAAAGGAACTATAAGGGAGTATAGTGTTAGATTTGACATACCTAAATACCTTTCGAAAGTACCCAAATTAAAAACAATTTACTCTGCAGATGGTCCTACCCCTTCTTCTGGACCATTGTTTCATGGTGACTTGGCTTCTGAAGGATGCATATCATCACATGCCAGTTGCTCCCAGCTTCAAGTTGAACCTACAATTGTCCTGTCACACACCCTGTTTTCCTAGGGTTTATGATAGACACAGAAAAGTATGGTCTTTCTACCGGAAGACCATAGTCCTGACTGTTCAGAATGTTTTCAGACATTTTCCTCTTCATAAAGCTGCATAGACAAGAGAGTTTCTGAAAATTATAAGCATAGTGGCCTCTGATCCTCATGACACCACTGGCCAGGCTTCACATGGGAAAGATTCAATGATAATTAAACATAAAAAAAAATCTTGCACATCTTGTCTTCCCATGAAGCTTCCTCTTTCCATCTCTTTATGTTCAAATAGCTTATGAAAGGAGTGTTGCACTTGAGACCCCCTCGAAATCAAATTCCTCCACCTTGGAATCTCAACTAAAAATTGACCTTATCTCCATTTGAACCTGCCTTTCAGGCTGATTTGAGGTGCATCACTTGGAAAACTGTTTTGTTGTTGTTCTGACATCTGCAAGACAAGTCTCTGAACTGCAAGCTTTCATGGTGGTCCAACCTTTTCTGATGTTCCAAAATGACAAGGTTCTATGCACTAATCCCTCATTAATGACAAAGATATTTTCTGAATTTACCTTGAATCAAGCTATCAGTCTCCCAGTTTTCTTTTCAGAACCTATAATCAAGGGAGAGAAGATTCTGCTTGCATACCTTGGATATGCACAGGAAGCTCAGGTACCACCTTGACAGATTTAAGCCTTTCAGGAAAGTTGAGTAAATGTTTATTTCCAATTCTGGGGCTAAGAAGGGTTAACCTGTCTCTAAGCAAATGATGGCTTGTTGGTTGTCCTCTGCTATTATTTTTTGTTACTCCTACCATGGTAAATCTATTCTAAGCAAGATTAAGGCACATTCCACCAGAACTTTATCATCTGGTGACATATTGGAAAGGTGTAGACTCTAGAGGTATTCTAGAGGCAGCAGCTTCGTCCTGTGTTCATTCCTTTCCAAACTGGATTATCTCTCAAGTTTCAGAGCAAGCTTTACAAGGACTATTCTCCAGGAGCTCTTGGATCCTTATCCTTCCTCTTCCCAACCCAAATAACTGACATTCTCTGGCAGAGGCTTAGCCAGTCTCTTAAGATGGAGAATCAGATGAGGGGATTCTGAGCTCTGGAAAACTATCAGTGTAGGTACAGAACCTATATGCCACTGAGGTAGTATGAAATTGGAAGGTCTACTCTTAAAAGTAAGTAGGACTTGCGCAACTGTACTTTTTCTTCTCAGTTTTGTTTCATGTGCACTAACATCTGTACTCTCACTTCACTGTTCCTTGGTGGCAGCAAGAAACAAGTCTCTCTTGTACAATCTTCATCCTGGTGGCATTTGTGAATTCTGCTCTGCTATACAGCCCCAACCCCCATACCTCATTCTTTTTTTTTGCTCAATCAGTCTTCATTATTTACAGCTGATATAGCTTTTTTCAGCAGCAGGGACTCCCTAACTTTAGCTTTACTACTGCATCACTGTCACCTTAATTTTACTTAGTAACAGCATAATCTCTCCTTCTTCAGTCCCTTCTTTTCTGTGTAGTAGCTGTGCTGTATTACTTTTGAACATTTCTGTCCTCCCTAACCTTCTCATGTTGGCAGCAGAGATTTCCACTCTTCTGTTCAGCCTCAGCTACAGTTCCACTCAACCAGACATATAAAATAGAACACCTTTGTTCAAGCTGATTTGTTCTGCCCCTTAACTATATGCAGTGTTCACACTTTCCTGATGGCAGCAGGAATTACAGTACTCTACTTATCCACATACCTCTTCTCAGTACACATTTAACACACTTCCCAAGTGGTAGCAGGAACTGCTGTACTCTAGTTATATACCCTTCTTTTCTCTACACATTTCACACCCTTTTGTATTTATCTACACCTTTTTTTCACATACATTCTTCACTTATCCCTAGTGGCAGCAGTTTGTTTTTCCATATAAATGTACGACCCTCCTTACTCTGTATAATTTTGCATGCTTTCCCCGAGATCTAATATCGGCTATTTGTCACAACTTACTTCCAGATGAGATCCAGTTTCGCCCATCTTTTCTCACATAGTCTTTTCTCAACACATCCTTCACACTTCTCTGGTGGCAGCAGGGACTGCTCTAGCCTATTCATACACCCTTTTTTTCTGTATATATTGCCTGGAGAATGGTCGTAGCAAAGCGTGATCTGGACCTCTTGAAGGCGTCAAGCTCAGTGCTTTTGTAAAAATGTATGCAGAGGACCAAGTATCAGCTTTTAGAATCCAACTCTTTCCAAAAAGCCATAGATGAAGCCAAGGCCCTGTTACAGTGAACCTTGACCCTGCCTGGAACAGTTTTGTTATGGTGAGTATAACAAAAGGTAATAGCCTTAGACAACCATTTGGAGATGGTCTGTTTTGACAGAGGTTGTTCCTTCTTACCTTCGCAAGAAATGAAACATGAAAGATTTAGTTCTGTCACGATGGAATCCAAGTTGTCTGTGGACATCCAAGGTATGGAGTATCCTTTCTCCCTTAAATTTTGGTTCAGAAAAGAAAGTGGGGAAGATGGATAGTTTGGCTTAAAGTAAACTCCGATACTACTATGGGCATAAAAGGATTATTTCACAAAGAAACCCTGTCCCAATGGAAAATGAGATAGGGCTGACTCGTCATAAGAGCTTGCAACTCAGATACCCTTATTTCAGACATCAGAGCAGTCAGTAAAACTGTTTTCCAAGTTAAGAACCATAAGTCAGCCAGATTAGCTGGTTCAAATGGAGCAAATGTTAGCTTCTATAACACAAAATTAAGATCCCAAGCAGGGGCCACTGGTTTTCATGGAAGCCTCTTATGCAGAACCCCTTTAAAGACCATTTTGACATGAGACTGTATTGAAAGAGGAGGATCCATGGGCAGACATGCTGAAATTGCCAATAAATGAACCTTGATAGAAGAATAAGCAAGGCCATAGGTAATTCAGGCAAATATTATAAAACCAGAGAACAACTAGCTCCAAATGGATGCGGTTTATGTTGTTGGCACCAACTGGAAAACCTTTTCCATTTGTTAATGTATGGTTTTCTGGTAGCAGGCTTTCTTGTCTCCATTAGTACCTGTTGCACGTCCTCAGTCCAGACAGTAAGTTAAAGATGATTGATGTAGGGGTTTATCAAACACCCCTGTTCTTGTGCGAGTAGAGCTAGTCTGTGAGGAAGCTTGTGGTCATAGCCCTTGGCCACTGGAAGGCTACTGCAGTGATCACTCTAACATCTACTGAAGATCAGTTTACACAACTGTACTTTCCTAGTTCACTTTTGCACCACCAGAGCACCGTCCAATTGCAATTCTTAAATATATACTCGCTGTCAAGTCCATTGAAGTTGTTTAAGACCCATCACTACACATTTACTCTACATACCTTACCTAGTCAAGGCCAGTGTCAATAGCCTCTGACTGACTAAATTTGCAAATGATTACAAATTAGGAGCAGTCATAGACTTCCCCACCGACACAAAATATTGTCCTTCCATATCACTGCTGCAGTATTCCTTACTAAAGGGATTCCCTGCCAAGAGAAGCCCAACGTCTGGCATGCATACCAAAGCCTACGGTTTTTATAGACACCGTACGTCACATGTATTCTCCCTGCATAGGGCATAAAGGTGATGTACCTAAGTCAGAACTTCTTTGCCACCAGTTTGAATGTCATTATCAAATGTCAGTCTGAACCCTCCCTCTTCTGTGCTGGTTACTGAGCCGTGCTTCAGATAAGTGCCTTGTTTTTTTCTCATCTTTTCTTCCTTATTCGGTGTTGGTTTACATGTCATCCAGAAAGGGAAAATGTCAGTGTGAGAGGCATATTCCCCATAAGGATAGTTACGAGTAGTGTCTCTTTTATATGGGTGCTTCTCACAACCATACGCAATGTTCTGTCTGCCAAGTGTTTGTCCCCAAGAAGATTGTAGTCATCTCTCCTCCTTGTCCATCTACCTGGTGAATCAACTTCTTAAATTATTGGTGGAGGGTGCAATGGTGGGATCCTCCCATCCTGAAGGTCAGCTGCCTCCCAAGAAAAAGGCCAAAAGAGTTGGGTCTGATTCAGCTGCTGTCCTGCCTCCCCAGTTCATCTCTGTAGAGGATGGTGAAGGCCCAGAGGATTGTACGGTTAAGTTGGATTCCTCTGCTGTGACCATGTCAGAGGCTGGCGTGGGTCAGACTCTCCTTGGCGTTGGAAGCTCTGCAGACGTCCTTTCCAAATGTTAAAGGAGAACTTTGGCTGAACAGTTCTGAGAGTATGAGGGGGGATTCCACATATACTTTTTTGGGAGGAGATTCCTACAATGTTAGTTTAATGTAGGTAAGGATCTGAACCTTCTAAGGTGTTTAGAGCAGACGTCCCTCAAAAGAGAAAAAAAAAAAGCATATTTCCCCTGCTCCTAAGGCTCCTCAGGGTGAATGGCAGGATTTTACCCAGGGATGGTTTAATGCAGTGGTGGCATTAAAGCCTCCCCAAAGAGTTTCTGTACCTACTCCCCCTTGGTCCTCTACCACACTCGAGAGGCCCAGAGAGTGTGACTTCTGTGATGAGGGCTTGGATTCTGGGGAAGACTTTGGCTTATCCTCTCAGATCCCTTCTCCTTTGGCTTATGGCTCTGAAGAGGAAGACTGTATTAGCCCATACTCTAATTTTGAATTGGGGATACTATTTATCATATGATGCACTTCAAATGGCACTGCTGTCAGGTTTCTGATATATCCAGAAGAGGTATTACGACCTCCACCAGATGGAGTTCCCTAAGCCCCCTTCTGTACCTCTTGTCTTAGCTGCTCTTCTAGATACATTTTCTGCTCTTTTGTGTCCCCAGACTCACAACCTCCAGCTCCTAAGAAACCTTACAGTTTTTACAAGGTGCCAGATGACTCTGTTTCTCTACAAATGTCTTTCTGCTGACCCCTCTGTAGTGTCTGTCTCTTAGCTTTTGCATTGTACTAAATTGCTTCCTTCAGACAAGGACAGTAGGGCTGTGGAGCAGCTGGGCACAAAGGTTTATACTACTGCCACCTTGGCCTTCCAGGCTATTAATTACCAGACCCATATAAACAGGTATATTTTAGCCCTTTTTTCTCAGGCTTCCCACGCTATCTCTGACCTTCCTGATTCTTAAAGGAAGACCTCAGCCCTTTCTTTATTGGGCTCCACTTCTCAAGTAGCCCACCACTCTATTAAATCTAGTTATGATGCAGTTGATGCTGCTTCTAGAGCTGCTACTTTTGTTTCTGTTTTGAGACTCTATATCTGAGCAAAAGCCCTTGTGTGTGTTTTTTACAGGTAGGTGCCAAGTCCTGCCAACTTCCAGCAATAGGGGATCTGAAGTAGGCATTTCATTTGTCAGCAACCTTTGGGATATGGATCCGATCTCGGATCCGAGCCGGCAGCTTCTACCACAGCATAGATCCGAGCTCCTAACTCCTCCCTTTACCCATAATCCCCTGCCAACCCTGACTGACCCCAGATCTAGTTTGCCGCGCTTCAAGCTACAAGCTAGGTTCCTGAGCTCCTGGTTTATCGAAACTTTGTGAGGAAAAAATTTCCATTTTCTTCCTTTTTTCTTTTGCTGTGAGTGAGAGTGATTGGTTAGGTACCCCTATAGCCCTTTATCTAACTAAATTTATTTTTGTGGTCCTTTTCTCCTCCCTTCCTTGCTGGTCGTAGTGTGTGTGTGTGTGTGTGTGTGTGTGTAGGGTCCTAGTGAGTGTGTTTTTTATTTATTTTTATTTTATTTTACATTTGTTGACCGGGCTAGTCCAACTGGATACATGTCCATTTTCAGCAGAGGCCTGGGGAGATGAGCTCCATGCAGAAAAAAAAAAAAAAATTTTAAAATGTGAGGCCCCTAAAGCCATTTTTTCTAAGTGCACCGAATGTGGCCATAAGCTTTCACTGGCGGATGGCCACACTCGGTGCGTTAGGTGCCTTGGGGTTGAACACCTCTCCTCTGGATGCGCGATCTGCGTGGCGTTCAACCCCAGGGCACTTAAGGACCGGAGGTCGAAGCTGATTCTGGCGGGCCTTTTGCCCACAGATCCAGATCTGGCTCCGGCCTCCAGTACTTCTGTGGCCGCTATCCAGCCTTCGGTGGCGGCCACTCCTGCCTCCCTCCCTCCGGTTGGGACTCAACCTCCCGCTTCGGCTCCGGAGGAGAGGGAGGCCAAGAAAGACAAGCAGAGAGAGAAGCACCATAAGCGGCGGGCCGAGGACTCTTCCTCGTCCCCGCCCGCCAAACGGGCTTCTCCCTCCAGGGCTTCTGGATCGCCTCCTCCTCGGATCCGATCCCCTTGCTTCTCACCGGGACCCGAGGAGGGGGTGACCCGGTCCTCATCGAGGTCATCGAGGTGGCACTCCAGGCCTGCCTCTGTGGCCTCTTCGAGGTCCACTTATAGCATGGTTGATGCAGACATGGACCGGATGATGAGGAGGTTCATCCAGGCCCAGCTGCAGATGGGAGTGCTCTTGCCTCCCCCCCCTCCGGGGAGGAGCTCGACCCCATTCTTTGCTCCAATCGCTCCTTCTCCGACCTGTTTTCCGGGTTTGGAGCATTCGGAGCCGAGCCGCATTGGATCCGGGGGTGGGTCGGAGCCGACAGTGCTGGGCACTTCGGCTCCAACTGTTCCCTCGAGTTTGTCGGATCCGACCTCTCGGAGCCGCGGGCTGAGCTTGATCCAAGGGATTCGGTGTGCCTTCGGCTCCATCCCTGTCGGAGCACACGGGTCCTTCGGATCCGATGGTCTCGGCCCCGGGTCCGGTCCCCGCTTCTGATCCAGGTGGGAGTTGACTTTCGGATCCGATCGAGGGCGGCTCCCCCTCTGCTTTCACTGCGGTGGAGAGGGCACTGTTGAGTGCATCCGGGCCTCCGGTCCTGGCTTCGGCTCCCCCTTGCACTCCCTCTCAGCTGGTCCAGGCTCCCATCACCCGGCCTTTGGGGCAGCCTGCTTCAGCGCCTCGGGGTGTTCCTTCGGAACATGACATTGCTGGTGAGACTTCCTCGGACAGCCCCCCCGAGGAGGTTCCTCACAAGTCTAAGTGTAAGAGGAGGCATGTGGACTCCCCCGAGTCCCTTACGGAAGATACGGACTTAGATGAAGGGGAAGGCTCCCCAAGGTCACCCCCCGAGGATGTCTCCTTTGAAGACATCATGGAAATGCTTAGGATCAGGGGGGGTTGGTCTGCCCCCAAGTCTTCCTCCGATGAGTCCGTATTCCTAGAGGCGTTCGAAGCAGGGCCATCTACCTCTTGGGTGACACCCCCGACCCCCTGGTGGTCCTTATCGCCACCAGGGCTTGGAGGGAGCCGAACACTGTAGAGCCAGTCCCCAAGCACCCAGACAGGATCTTGAGTGCCCCCGCAGAGAGAACCCATTGGAGCAGAGGTCCCCCTGTGGATGCCATGTTGGTGGCGGCGGCCACCAAGAGAGAGTTGGCTCAGGAGAGCCCCACGGTCCACCCACCGAGCAAGGAGTCTTGTGCGATGGACCACCTTGGGAAGCGGGCCTTCAGTTCAGCAACCTTCTCGATGAGGGCACTGAACTATATGGCACACGTCATCCGGATGCAGCGGGATCTAATAAAAGAATACGCTGCCTCCCCCCCAGAGTCCATGTCGGAAGGGAACAAACAACTGTACTCCTCCCGAATGTCCACTCTACAGTCCATTTCTAACACCTCTATGCGGCTTTTGTCTCACGCCACTGAGGGAGCCGCTAGAACTGGCGGAGTCGGCCTGGTCATGAGGCGACAAGCCTGGCTCCGACATTGTGACTTCTCAGAACCCTTTAAGGCGTCATTCGCGAATGCCCCCATTGATGGTTCTGCTCTGTTTGGCAAAACCATTTGCGACACTTTAGTCCAGAGCGAGAAAGACGGGAAGACGTTGTCTGCCGTCGGAGTCCGCTTCTCTGCTCCCCAGAGGTCCTTTTCCAAGAACCTAAAGGGTCAGAAGAAGATGTGGTTCCGGAAATCACATCAATCCCAGTCTGCTCTGGATAACCAGTCCTCTCGTGGCAGAGGAGGACAGGGAGGACGCCGCCCTAGAGGCAGAGGGGGTCCCAGGAATTTTGGGTCCAGAGAACGCTTCTCTGAGAGGCCCACGCAGAACCCCTGAGGGGTTGCCCGGCTGCTCCACTCTGGAGGCAGTCGGGGGGCATTTTTCGAGGCACCTAGCAATGTGGGAATCCATAACAACAGATCGCTGGGTGCTTCACATCATATCCAGAGGTTACCAAATTCCCTTTATTGTAACCATCAAAACCAGAAGCCTCCCCGACATACCACCCAATCAGAGGGAGGCGGCTGCTACAGAAATTCAGCAGCTTTTACAAAAAAGAGCCATCCAACCCATCCCCCCAGATCAGCTTGGATCAGGGTTTTACTCCAGGTTCTTTCTGGTGCCAAAAAAGACGGGGGACTTGAGGCCCATCCTCGACCTCTCTCTCTTGAACCTGGCAGTACCCAAAGAAAAGTTCCAGATGGTCATGCTGCAATCTATTCTCCCCCTGTTACGGGAGAACGATTGGATGTGCTTGATAGACCTCAAGGATGCGTACTATCACATTCTAGTGGACATGCGCTCCAGGAGGTTTCTCCGCTTCCGGCTGGGAGCCAGTCACTTTCAGTTCAGGGCCCTCCCCTTCAGTCTCACCTCAGCCCCCAGGGTGTTCACCAAAGTCTTAGCGGCAATAGCGGCCCACCTGAGACTCCAGGTCTTTCCGTACCTGGACGACTGGCTCCTTACCGCCCCAACAAGGCATCTGCTCTGTTCATGCAGGGATTACTTCCTCAATCTTGCTCCACGTCTAGGATTGACGGTCAACATGGCCAAATCCTCTCTGGCTCCTACACAGGTAATAGATTTCATAGGGGCGAGACTGGATTCCAGACTAATGCTTGCTTTCCTGACTCCAGATCGGCTTCAGAACCTGAGGTTGCATGTACAGGCCATCGTCCAACTTCAAGCTCCACCGGTGGAATTGGTCCTTAGGGCTCTAGGGTCCATGGCGGCAGCAATTTCTCTGCTGCCCTTGGCCCGTCTGAATATGAGGGTCCTGCAGTGGACCCTTCAGGTGCAATGGTCCCTGTCTCGCAACCCCCTGTACCATCCCATTCCCCTAAACAGGACTTGCAGAAGGTCGCTCGTGTGGTGGCTCCAGTCTCCGAGCCTCCACACGGGACGCCCAATCTCGATGCCTCCTCCCATCGCCACAGTGACCACGGATGCTTCTCGCCTGGGGTGGGGGGGCATTATTCAGGCAGAACGGTCCAAGGCATGTGGAACGACATAGAGACCTCCTTGCATATCAAGTGTCCTAGAGATGAGGGTGGTGCTTTTGACGTTGCAGGCACTTCACGACCTTCTTCCGATTGGGACGATTGCGGTACAAACGGACAACATGTCAGTGGTCTGGTACATCAACAAACAGGGGGGAACCAAGTCTTATCCTCTATCGCGAGGCCATGAGAGTGTGGGAATGGGCGATATCCACCAACCGCTTTCTCATTGCAACGCACATTCCGGGACGGTCCAACATCCTAGCAGACAGGCTCAGTCGTACAATCCTGACCCCATACGAATGGTCTCTCAATCCTCTAGTAGCAGAGCGAATATTTGCCCAATGGGGGCAACCCTGTTGCGATCTTTTTGCCTCTCCCTCAAATACCAAATGCAACAGTTACTTCGCTCTAATCCCCCCTCTGGGGGAGTCCCCGAGAGACTCTCTAGTACATGCTTGGCCTCCCGGTCTTCTTTACGCTTACCCTCCACTGCCCCTGATGCTAAAACTTTTACAGAAAGCCAGTCGGTTGGGGAGCAAGATGATCCTCATTGCCCCATTCTGGCCTTGTCAGACGTGGTTCCCGTACCTATGGTCTCACCTGATTCATCCACCCTGGATTCTGGATCCCCTTCCGGATCTCATTACTCACCCCCTGGATCTTCCGTCCCCCAACCTGGTCAACCTCAAGCTGACGGCTTGGTTGCTCCAGTTCCACTCCTGATAAGGACTCCCGGAATCTCCTCAGCAGTCAAAGCCATTCTAGTAGCAGCACACAAGCCATCCACCAGAAAGTTCTATCGGAGTAAGTGGAAACGCTTTTCCATCTGGGCTAAGCACCGTCACTTAGATCCTTTTACGGCGCCTTTAACATCGGTTTTGGATTTTCTAACTACCCTTTTTCATCAGGGGGCTAGCTGTTCTACAGTCAAGGTACAACTAGCAGTGATTTCGCACTATCATGTAGGGCATGAGTCTGGCCCTCTTATTACCTCCAAGCTCTGTAAAGCTTTCCTTAAGGGTACCTTCCTCCTCAGACCTCCTGTCAGGGAGGTAGTACCCCCATGGGATTTATCTTTAGTTCTACAGGCCTTGACAAGCCCCCCTTTCGAGCTGGCGGCCACGGTTGATCTCAAATACCTCTCTTGGAAAATGGCCTTTCTGGTGGCCATTACTTCAGCTAAAAGAGTCTCTGAACTTCAGGCTCTCTGTGTCAAACCACCGTATTTGGCCTTCCATCAGGATAGAATTTACCTCAGGATCAATCCGTCTTAACTGCCTAAGGTATCTTCTGAAGCAAACATTAATCAATCTATTAATCTTCCCGTGTTCTTCCCCAACTATCAGAACAAAGGAGAATATAAGCTGCATTCTTTGGACGTGCACAGACAACTGCGCTTTTATATTCATCAAATGGCTGGTCATAAGACAATCCGACCAGTTGTTTGTCTCCTTTGCCAAAACCAACTTAGGCAAGTCGGTTTCTATAGTAACCCTGTCACGATGGATAGCTAGTTATATTCTCTTAGCATATCAGAGTTTGGGAAGGCCTGCACCTCAGGGAGTCTGCGCTCATTCTACTAGGGCCGTTGCTACATCGGCTGCTTTTAGATCTAGGGTTCCCTTGGATGATATTTGTTCTGTAGCCACTTGGGCTTCATCCCATACTTTTATCAGCCATTACAAACTGGATGTTGTCTCCAGAGGTGGGGCGTCCTTTGGCTCTGCAGTGCTCCGGAATATCCTTCCATGAAGGCCACCCAAGATTCAGGTAGCTAGGGACTCTGTCCCAAAGGTTGCTGACAAATGAAGTGCCTACTTCAGATTAAGAAGTTACGTTCCATCTGAGTAGGTATCTTCATTTGTCTGCAACCATCCCACCCGCCTTCCCCCTGACCAATATGATTCTAAGTAGGAGTGGTCTTACATGAGTCCCTTCCGGGACACACTAGCAAGTTGTTATATGGGGCAAACTTGATCTGAGGTCAGTCAGAGTTGGCAGGGGATTATGGGTAAAGGGAGGAGCTAGGAGCTCGGATCTATGCTGTGGTAGAAGTTGCCGGCTCGGATCCGAATCCCAAAGGTTGCAGACAAATGAAGATACCTACTCAGATGGAACGTTATGGTGAGTACATAACTTCTTATTTTGCATGACAACTACAAGTCAGATGACCAGAAATTATGTCATTTTGCAAGCTATCCCAGCAGTAATATTTTAGATATTTTGAGAAGTCTCTTAGTGAGACATAGCATTCTGTATTCTGTCTTGGGCCTGACAACAACAAGTTATTAGGGTATAGTAACTCTCTTGGATACAGTCAGAAATATAGTGAAGCTTGGTTTAGATATTGTTTTTCTTTGTTTGTCTGAGCGTGTCCTGCAGTGGTATTTTTTACATTTCCTGTGGTTTTGAACTCTGATATCACTGTGAATATATACTTGGTATTTTTCTTGTTCTTTTATTATTTATTATTAAATATATTTAAACCTTTCATTGTGGCTGATCTTTGTAGAGATACTTAAGTTCAGAGAGTACTTGCATATTTGGTGACACTGTGTGGCCCACTCATAATAGCCTTGTTCTTGATCAAACTACCATTTGTATTAATATTAATTTCACTCAGTATATTGGGTACCCTTTGAAGAGCCTTAAGGTAGCTAGCCGGAGTGTCTAGTGGTAGTCATAACTACCTTATAGTCTGGGTAGAAGGGGGCATAGCTAGTTTAAGCCTGCTCCAGCCCTTACCAGGTGTGTCTGTGTCTGTGTCGAGTCATACTGGGGATCTGGAGAAAGAGGAAGAAAACAGAAATTCCGGGAATGACTGTGGTCTCAAAGGAAATTGCACTTGATGCAGAGAGCTGCATCTGGAAATACTGTGTGTCTGTGTGTGTGTGTGTGTGTGTGCACCTGTTATCCTCCCAGTGAACGTCCCCCACAAGTGCTAGTGGTAAGGATTGAGGCTCCTTGATTACTGGTCCACTGGTGGGTCATCACATATTGTGAATATATACTTAGCATTTTCTTGTTCTTTTATTATTTATTATTAAATGTATTTAAACCTTCCATTGTGGCTGATCTTTGTAGAGATATTTATAAGTTCTGAAAGTAGTTGCATATTTATTTGGTGACACTGTGTTGGCCACTCCTAATAGCCTTGCTGTTGGTCAAATTACCATTTGTATTATAACCTTGTCTGCAGCCTTTGCCTGATGACATTAAGGCTGCAGTTGTATTCTCCTCTTGATAATAAGAACCTATTTGGTTCTGCAGCTGCTGAGCTTTTTAAGTCTCTGCAGGATAAGGGGAAGGCCTTACAGGAATTGAAGCTTATTTTTTGTCTCCTATTCCCAAGTTCCAAAGGAATTGTCCCTCAAAACCTGCGTTTGTTCACAAACAGCCTCACCCTCCTCTCAAAGGTAAAAAGGGTACTAGGTGGGGTTGCTCCAGCTAAATCTGCTCAGACTCCCACTTCTCAGAAACCTCCTTTTCAAGACAAACCAAGTTCCACTGTCTGTTTTGGGTTCTGTCCATTGTCTGTCAGGGATACTTCATGGTGTGGAAGTCCCTTCCTCCATTTCTAGGCATCCCTTAACCTCCTCAGGAACAGCTTCCTTTCTTTCTAGAAGCTGTTCCCGCTTCCCAGGAGGTGAAGAGGTTTTATTCCAGAATGTTTCTGGTTCCTAGGAAGGAAGGCACCTGGAGATTCATTCTGGACATCTCTGTCAACTCAACGCCTTTCTGAAGATCCCTTTCTTCCAGGTATTATCCCTTCAGACCCTATTTCCTCTTCTTCCCCAGGCTTTCCTGGTCTCTCTGGATCTCATGTATGCTTATTTTCACATCTCAATTAATTTCCTTTTCAGGAAGTTTTTGCGTTTCTGTTTCTTCTTGCATTTTCAGTTGTCTGCTTTGTCCTTTGGCCTTGCTTACTGCTCCAAGGGTTTTCACCAAATGCCTTGCACCCGTGATTGCTTTTTGCAGGGAGAGAAGGAATTCAAATATTTCCTTATCTCGATGACCTCTTCATTCAGGCTTCCTCCCCCAAAACTTTCCATCATCACCTTCAGTATACCATTTGTCTCTTGCAAAGCCTAGGGTTTACAATAAACTTCCAGAAATCATCCCTGGTTCCTTCCTAGGATCACATGTTTCTCATTTGCAGGCTTGACCATTCCTGTGCTGGCCTCCCTCCTCCCAAGGTTTTTTCTCTCATTGCCTTTTTTCAGTCTCTTCTTCCTCAAGTTTGTGTTATGGCCAGAGAGTTTCTCAGAGTGAGAGGATTCATGTCCTCCACCATTCTTGTGGTATCTGTAGCCAGGCTCCATATAAGAATCTTCAGTGGTTCTTAGTCATTATGGCTCCAACACTGTCGTCCCCTAAATTTTCCAGTCCCTCTTCATCCATGCCTGAAACTCTAGCTTCAGTGGTGGATTCATCATCTGTCTCTCAACCCGGGACTTCCTTCTCATCCTCCAGTCCCCATTTCGGAATTTTTTCAGATGCCTCAGACACAGGGTAGGTAACCTATTTCAGTCCCCTCAGGTTCCAGGGTCTCTGGCCCCCATATCAGAGGTCAGAACACATCAGTATCAAGGAGATGAGCACTCTTCTTTTCGCCCTTCAGGCCTTTCATTCTCTTTTTCTTCAAGGGCCTCAAAATCTTTACAGACAATACCACAGTAATGTGGTACATCAACAAGCTAGGAGGGGGCACAGTCATACCTTCTTTGCAGACTGGCTCTTCAGGTCTGGGATCTAGCCGTCCAGTATCAAGTGACTCTTCAGGCTGTATGTATGCCTTCAGAGCAGAACATAGTGGCAGACTCTCTGAACAGGTCCGTAACACAGGTTCACAAATGGATGCTTCACAGAGATGTTTCTGGATATTGTCCAATCAGTGGGGGTACTCTTCGGGTATATCTTTTTGCCTCCCTTTTGAACAAACAGCTTTCTCTTTCTTGCAGCAGAGTCCCATGTCCTCTGGCCTGGAAGGGGAATGCCATTTTCTTGATGGCAATGTTTCTCTATGCCTTCATTCCCCTTCCTCTTATTCTGAGGGCCATGTTCAAGATAGAGCAAGACTCCCCCAAAATCTTATTGGTGACTCCCTTTTGGCCCAAACAGCATGGGTTTCCTCTTCTTCTACATGTAGCCAAGGGCAATCACCATAAGTTACCTCACAGGTTAGATCTACTTACACAAGACAAGGGGTCTCGCAACCATCCTCACTTGTGCACTCTTCAACTGATATTGTGGGTGATAGAGTTTTGATCCCTTTTAGGTACCTTTTTTCTGAGTATATGCTTAGGGGTCCTGCAGGAAGCCAGGAAACCCACTACTAAGAAACCTTTGTCCAAATGAAAGAGTTTGTATGATTGGTGTCTTGCTCGTAAGCAGGATCCACTTTCTGTGGTGATCCCTCTGGTTCACTTATTTATGTGCCATGCTGGGTTTGAGTATTTTTTTAAAATTCACCTTTCAGCTATTTCTGCTGGCCTGCCATTACTCCTCCTCTGGCCTCTAAATTTGAGATCAAGCAATTTCTTAAAGACATCCTTCGTATGAAACCTCCTACCAAGCCTGTTCCACCTTCCTGGAACCTTAATTTTGTTCTTGAAAAATTGACTCTGGCTTCTTTTGAGCCTGCAGCTTCTGCTTCCTTACAGCATTGTACATGGAAGACCGTTCTTTTGGCCCTTCAGCTGAGACAGTGTCTGAACTCTGCGCTGTTAAGGCTGTTCCTTCATTTTTAGTTTTTTATAGGAACAGCGGGTCTCTTCGTACTAATCCCTCTTTGATGCCCAAGGTGGTTAATAAATCATTTCTTAATCAGTCTATTAGTTTGCCCTCCTTTTCCTTCTCTGCATTCTGCTAGTGAGAAGGTTCTTCACAACTTGGATTTGCACAGGCAGCTGAGATATTATTTGGTTAAGACTAAGGCCATTCGCAAGTCTGAGCAACTTTTCGCTTCTGTTCATCCTGGATCTCTAAGTTTGGCTGTTTTGTAAGCAATCCATTTCTTTTTTGTTACTCCTTTCATGGGAAAGGCCTTTCTGCCTTTGTAAAGGCTCACTCTGCTAGGGCTGTGGTTTCCTCTGGTGCTTTTTTCAAAGGATTGGATACCAATTCCATCCCTGAGGTTGCTACTTGGACATCTGTCCATACCTTTATTAAGCATTGCAAATTAGATGTTTCCAGAGCAACCGCTAGCTTTGCCAGAGCTATCCTGCATGGTTTTCTTGAGAGCTCTTCTGGGTCTTCCTCTTCCTAAGTTTCCTCTTGAGCTTTTGTACCCTCCCTTTAGTAAAGAATACTGCAACAGTGATATGGGAAGATGTGGTACAGTTGTTTTAAATCTCACCACAACAGTAGATGTTCTCTTCACTGTTGCAGTATTCACTCCTTCCTCCCCCTTCTACACTACTTTCCTTTTCTCCTTCTGGATGCAGGTGTTCCTCCTGCTTCCTAGGACTGTTGTCCCTCCTGGGGCTGTTCAGTTTTGAGGTAATTACATCCATACATCACCTTTATACCCTATGCCTTGAGCTGGTAGCATATGTGTGACATAAGATGTCTATAGAAATCCAGGGCTTCTATATACTGGCCAGATGTTGGGCTACACTTGGCAGAAAATCCCTTTAATAAAGAATACTGCAACAGTGAAGAGGAGGACATCTCCTGGTATGGTAAGATTTTACAGAGCTGTACTTTCTCCAAGAATGGCTGACAGACATCTAACTGGTGTCAGAGCCATGGACTAAAACTAAATGCCAGGAAATGCATAATGTTGTCCTTCATGAAGTCATCCACCCCTAGTAACTATCATATTGACAACACACCTGCTAAGAGTTGACTCACTAGTCAGGAACTTGGGGGTGCACACAAACGGTAATCTAGCCTTTGACCATCACATGTCTACAGTAGTGAGGAAATCATTCTATGTTGTGCAACTTGTAATCAAAGGTATGGCGTCTATGTTCAAGGAAGTCATTGTTCTATTGTATTTGGCATTCATCAGACCTATCATTGAGTACACTGTCCCCTTTGGTGTGTACCTAACCAGGCATATTCAACAATTAGAACATCCACAGAGGTTCCTCACTAAAAAAATACAGGGAATAATAAACACGTCCTGTGTTGACCATCTCCACCTTCAGGCCCTATCTCTGTATTCTGCCTCCTACAGGCTGTTGAGGGGAGATCTATGCCTGGCATACAAGACAGTACCAGAATTGCCTGTTCTAAAGACTTAAACCTTGCCTGTGTTGTAAATAGGACCTGCTGGAGAGACGGGTATGTATCCCAGAAATTACCCTTTCTCTGGAGCAGACTCCTGAAGCAGAGTTTCTCCCTAACCCAGTTCAAGTCTAACTTGGACAATTGGATGGGGAACAGGAAATTCATCCCTGGTTTGGCACCTGTGTCTAATGGACATGAGCAGCCTGTAAAGTGTTCATCTCCCAGACCCCTGCTTACACTTATCAAGGGTACCAGAACTTGTTAGAGATTTGGGATGCATGTGCAAGCTTAGTCGTTAACCTAGTAAACACCTATGAACCAGTGCTTATTATACATATTATCTTAATTTTTTATCAAGTAGTAGCTTTTAGACATTTCACCCTTCTGACCCCAGTCTTTTTACCCACTCTCTGTAATCTAGCTATTTGTCAGATTGCAGCCACATATGTACAAACACACGACAGATACAATCCATTTCCTTGTGGCATGCCTGTATGTTACCTTGCAATGATATTATCTACAATTTTGCTCTTAATGTGCTACATTGTCTCAAATGTCATACATGTGTGTCATTTGAATAACACTCCAAGCATAAATTTAACTTTCACTAGTACAACAGTAAAGATTTCTTCTTCTGTCCACCTTTACTACTGTAAACAACACCTCATATATTAAACATAAGCATTTCATCATACAAGTTGTAACACTGCAAAAATCCTTCGGTCATCTACCCATAAGGAAAAATTGTCCGCTAAATGTACCTAATTTTTCATCTAATTTTTCTGACCGTTGACCTTTACCAAAACCCAGGTCTCACCGTTTCAGTAAGCACTTTGCAAACCAATACACTAGGATTTCACCCTGCGCCTCTTGCCCATCTGATTAAAAAAAAATATGTATATGCATCACCTTTCTAAAGACTTAAAAATTGCATTGTTAAATATTAACAGCATTAGTAATAAATGGGCAGCACTTACAGCATGGCTGTGAATCCACCAACCACACACCATAGTTATTACTGAATCTTACCAAAGTAATTAATTTTGCCTGTCGGCCTATGTTCGGGATGGATGCATAATGTATTTTGACTGCAGACCTTAGACAAGAACAAAAAGGGGAGTTAATGCTGATTATTAGAAACAACACCAGTCTTCCTATTCAATGTATCACCCTAAATAATTCTGCCAGTGATGCATTCTGTAATGGATTACAGCACACGCAGCCATAGGAGACCATACTTGGCTACATATTAATGTATCCTATATGCCCCCCTAGTCATTAACAAAAATTGAAAGCATAGTAAATAATGTGTACTCTAAAAGTATTCTAAAGAG
Source organism: Protopterus annectens (assembly GCF_019279795.1). Taxonomy (NCBI): domain Eukaryota; kingdom Metazoa; phylum Chordata; order Ceratodontiformes; family Protopteridae; genus Protopterus; species Protopterus annectens. The sequence goes on from NC_056739.1 coordinate 1,221,855,536, forward strand.
CACCAGTTACTTCAACATAAAGGTCATAGATGGATCCATATCTCAGCTAAGACTGTATGCAGCAGGAATTGGTGCCTATTCTTGCCACAAAAATGATCTCACTACTCTAGTTATGACCAACGTGGGACATAGTAAGTGATTATACTGTTCAGTGGCCTCGGTGATCACTGTTCTGCTATTTCCAGCTGGTCATTGAAAACATTAAAGGAAAACACCTTAGTTATTCAGTCAGGTAATTCACTGAAGCAAACGGAACAAAGCTACTAGACATTTTAGGTACAATTGACTGGTCCCCATTACATATCTAGAATAACTCTAACCAGGCTCTAGCTTATTTCACAGACTGTCTCACAAGTGTTCAGGACTTTCTGTTTTCTGTAACAAGAGACAAAAGAGCATTGCTATGCTTGGATAACCTCAAGCATTTAGTGAAACCTGTGGGTGCCACCTGGATGCTCTGGAAAAATTTAACAGTATGTTGCACCATGAATATCTCAGTGTTGAAAAAAGTAAAGATTAGCCACTGCACAGATGCCAACATCAACCTGCTGTTCTTTCCCAGCCTTTTCAGGTGCCATTGTACCAGTTGCCATCCCTGTGTATACATAGCAACTGAAACGCCAAAATGAGTATGCACATCTTTTCCAGAACTGTGGCCCTGTGATATACACAGTAAGTGTGTCCATGCAAGATGTAACGTACAGTTCTACCTGCATTGTCATCCTGATTCTGCTGAGTACCTGATGTTCTTATAATAAAATGTGTAACATATGACTTGGCTGCCTTGATTATTTTATGGTCTCTGGCTGCACTGCTGCTGTATAAATTGCTGAATGTGGTACTTAATCCGGTGCATTGCCCTCTGACTTTAGTGGATGTGTTTTCATCCTCAAGCTGTTGTCCTCCTCCGGGAATGATCTTGGAACCATTGTTTGTAGTAGAAACACCAAAAACTGCCAGCTTTCTCCTTCAGGCTTCCTTTTTCTGAAGCTGACCTCTTCTCTTCTGTGGAACATGCATTTGTCTTAGTATAGTGGAGCATGTTAGTAACACATTTATAACACTGAGGCTGCAGTCTCACAGTACAGTGGTTGCATTCATCGTATACCACTGCCTGCCACGTGGTCCCATAAGTCTAGTTGGCAACCCCCTCTTCACAACTGTCGCCAGCCATGGGTCCTAAGTTCCTATAGCAGGATATTGTTTTTCAGCATGACTGAAATTGTTCATCCCCTGCATCCTTTGGATATGCAGACACCTTTTAACACTTTACACTAAATAGTACTTGGATGAGTTTTTTTCAAAACCACAGATAAGGGTATACCCTAGGAAGTGCATAATGTATTCATGTAGATAGCTATGAGGCATGCCATTTAATGGCTGTGGAAAAATGTAAGTGAAAACGTACAGCAGATGTACATGCCACACATTGGCCATTCAACTTTAATACCTGCAGGTAAGTATGGCACTAATCCCTGCCATCCACATTGACATATCCTGATGTACAGTGGTGACACAGCCATGATTTAACTGCAGTTGGGGGAAACCTGTCTATAGACATAGCACTATCATACCACTAGTATGAGCTGCCATATTAATCCATGTGCTAAAACCAAGAAAATACAGCAAGCCAGGCATATACCAGAGGCATGTTGTCCTGATGTGTTTTCCAGTAGACATACAGGCAAATGTATTCCAAATGCAGACATTCTGTAATGTGGATTCCACAGCAAGGATGTACCTTTTTGAAGAGAGGCAGTTAGTTTACAGTACAGTCAAGGTACTGTATGCCACTTCATGGTTTTGAATAAATCCAGGTAGCGTTGCACTTCTTCCAAATACTCCTGCCCAGGTATTCCAGATTTGTACAATGTGACATGCAAAATAGCAGTCCTTTAGAACCATGCACTTTTATGCCCATTTGTATGAAGGTTAGAACAGGCCACACAAGTCTTTGTTACTCTCCTAATTTTATTATTACACAGTTGCAGTATTGAACCACAATCTTCTGCCTAATATGTGTTCATGAGGGCTTGTGGTAGTACTGGACTTGTGCTGCAGTGGTATGCAAGTATGTATCATGCTGTTTCACCTCCTTGGGCTACTTTTCCACAGTTCACCCCCGTCATATTAATGCTGTGTTGCAGGTGATGCTGAAGAAGCTGTCTACATAGAGACTAAAGATATTACATGCAACAGGCAGACCTTTGGGCTGTAGCAGCATGCATAGTCTGATTATGTGTAATTTAGCAGAATGACTGCAGCTTGGTTCTGTAAAAGAAAATTAAAGTTTAACATTGCACTGCTTCAGCCTGTGTATAATGAGGCATGTGTTTGGAATACTAGCACCGTTGCTAAACATAAAAGGGGGTGCAACAAAGAGTACTGATTTTAAAGGCTATCAGCAATATCGATGCTTAAAAAACATTTGTAAAATTTAGGTTAATATGGCCAAAATAAGTATAAACCACTAAGCAACCAGAAAAATAAACTTTTATTCAGTCTAGGGCTAAAATAACCTTTGTGAAACAGAGAGGTGGCAGCTGTAAGTAATCTCAGAGGTTTTTGAAGAGATTTGCTCATTGGATTGGGAGAAATAGATAATCACAAATATTTGCTCTAGGCATTAATGGAGAACTTGTATGGAAACTGTAGTGCTTTGCAGGTCATTTTGCACATTCATCACAGCCTAGTGTTGCCTTCAGGTATTTCTGTACTGATGCTTCTAGGTGTCTAATATTGCTTGTTCACATTTGCATTAGTAATTTCAAAACCACTCTACGCATAAGGTATTAGAAGATTTAATTGTAAAGCTTAGATGGTAGCAAACACAGCTGTACTGATATTTGACCTCTGTCATGTGCAGTTAAGACATATTGAATATTATTTGTATACTATTTATTTTTACTAGAATAATTTTCATATTTCTCTAAATTATCTCAGTAGTCAAGTGATACAGCCAGAACTGCTTTGCCTTATGTGAAAACTTTTGCATCTAGGTGAAAAGAATGCTGCTTTCAGTATGCATGTTGATTTGGTTATTGTAAGCTGTTATACAACATTACAAAAATTAATGTTTTACTGTGTTTATTGTTGCTTATAAAATCTAGCTTAAGACATATAATCAAATGAACACAACCACTGTAAAGATTACTTTGTGCAATATAGTTTGCCATTTAGTTTTCTAGTAACTAGAGTACAAACTCAGAAGAGCTCCATTGGAGGGAGCTTAGCCAACTCGAAACCACTGTCTGTTATGAGTGTGGAAGAGTGTTGGCTTCTCTGCTAGTTTCAAGTTTTGTCATTTTTCTAAAAAAAAAAAAAAAACTTCTGCAGAGTAGGTGTGGGTTGTTTATATCCTCAAAGTGTAAATGCTTTCAAAACTTATTGTCATGTCAGTTAACTGCATTATTAATGTGTCTGGCTTATTCCCAGAAGTGCGGAAATGGCCCATACTTTACAATTGATTAAAAACTAATCTATAGACTGTTGATCTATTTAGTCCTGTCTTGGTCCATTTACTAATAGGCGACATGTTAAAAAAACAGATGGCCTTTCATGTGAAAAAGCACACTGAATCTTTTGGATTGTTTAATGATCAACCTCATGGATTCAAGAAAGTGTGTGGCACTTGCAGCTCTTCAGCTCCTCACAAGAACCTTGTATAAGACTACAGGTAAAGGAAAGTTAATCACTATCATTTTTCTTAGACCTTTCAAAAGATTTTGATTCTTTGCTTTTGGTACGCCAAGCTTTTCCACTGTGGAAAGCTTTTGGTACACCTCTCTTTGTATGAGATCAGACACATGGAACTAAATTGTCTGACTAAGAGGCAGACCATTCCGGATGACTATCGAATATTCTTAATTTTGTCCCCTGCTTTGAAGAGGGATGTTCCTTGGTCCACTGCGAGAAGTCTGCTTCCAACCTGCAGAATACAAACACAGTGATCCAAAATGATTGAGGAAATGCTGTAAAACGTACACATGAGATGATGCATGTAACATCTTTAGTTCCTGGGTAGAGAGCTCCCCTTCTTATCCCCTTTACTTCATTCTGGCAGCTCCATGGTTGTACGTTCTTGGGGAAAAGAGAAACACCCTGCAGAGATGAAAACTTTCACAGTAAACTGAAAGAGCAGAAAATAATAAGAGATTTGTATCTTTAAGGAAATGGGATCAGTGTATTATACTTGACCAGTTATTTGTCAACTACATGTAGGATGACCATTCCTTAGAGGCCATTTTTAGATGCATTGATCTACAGATTTCTGAACTCATTGGTCCTGGACCTATTTAAAGTAAACAACTGTTCATCATAAAGTTACCCTTGTGGTAACTTCATAACATACGGGAATCAAGTGCAGGCTGACCTCACTCCAGCAGGTGTTTTGGTCTGTCTGTTAGAGCTTTGCACAGCTGACATCTCCAGACTTGGAAGATACTCACTGGTGTCCTGGATTAAAGCTGTGTTGGTCTACACCAGCTTTAGTTCCCTTTTCTTTTTTTTTTCTTTTACTGGCTTGTGCACATCTTTGTGTGCAAGTTTGCAGTCACTTGCTCAGGCCTGCAGGCTTAGTGCTTCTAATAAGAAACTTTTAAAGGTAATTACCCTATTGGTGAAACATTCCCTTTGCTTTTTTCTTAGTTTTAGTTTTGAATTAAAATTTTGGATATATCTTAAGTCTTAAGATCCATTTTCAGTGTGGATGTTCAGTCCTATATAAGTATTATTATATTTCAAGTGGCCTTTTAATTTGGGAGAGTCCAACTTGCCAGTTAATTGACAAATTTAAGTAGGTTGTATGAGGAAAACCCATAGAAGTAGGAAAGCCACATGAGGCAGATAAAATTGTCATGCTATAAACCTGAGCAGCTATTGTCAAGGGGAAACCTTACCTCTTGAGAAGGCTCACAGAAATGACCATCAGTTTAAGGAGGTTGAATGTGAGAGGACCCTGAATAAAGACTCTAAAAAAAAGAGTTGCTGTATGTTATGAATGCTCCAGCCAGTAAGTCAGATTTGCAGTGACTAGTAAAGGTGTCTATTTTCCAATCCCTTGTCTGACCCCTTTGGAGATAGATGTGTAGATAGTTGCTACCATGTACTATTATCCAGGGCATCAATAAGAAGATGCAGTACATTTGTCTTTTCTTAAAATTACAGACCTCCAACCACAGGCTATATATTGCTTTCACAGCTGGAAGAACTTCATCTCTAACACCCAAAGAGGATGACTGAAATGGATAGAAGTACAGGGCTTTGTACCATAAAATGTTAATTTATTGCATAGACCATGCTTTACTGAGCATGTCAGAATCCCCTTATCACCCTCTTTGTAGGAAGCAAGTCTCCACACCACATTTATTCAAGATTTAACATATTCGTCTTAAGAAAGTTTCCCAGCGGTGACTAGAGGCAGTGGCCGGATCATCATTACCTTCACCCTGGAAACAGATTAAGTGGAAGAGGACACCTCATATATCACAGATTTCCAGTTCTTCCTCTAAAGAGGAAGAAAACAGTGACATAGCTCCTGTATCCCAGATGGCTTCCCCTGAAGGCATGATTCAAGTTATGGTGAAGCTGTGTCAGCTGAGTCTCTACAAGATACATTCTTTGGGTACCCTGTTGTAATAATGAGGAAGCATTTTAATGTTGAACTGAGGTGTCTGATAACAAAAATATAATTCAGTCATCAAGACTTGAAGGAGACTAAGCCCCCATGGTGGTTCCTCCGGTATTAGTGCTTTTGAAGAAACTTTCCTAGTGGTCTCACTACAGCCCAACGCCTAACCCCTGTGCCCAAGAAAGTGGATAGATTCTGTAGAGTCCAGGAAACTTCCCAATAGCTCTACAAAAATTTAGAAACATAACTTGTTATTCCCATGAAGGCATACAAGGGAGGTAAGCTAGTCCCAGGCCCAAAGACTTTGCCAGTTGATGGAAAAAGCAGTGTCCTGGGCAGATTCAGGAAAAAGGTTTGTACTTTACTTACTCTGGCATTTAGAGCAGTGCATTGAAAGATTGTCATTAAGTACACCAGTCTGAAATCCTGGCTGAGATTGATTGACTTGCAGAAATTCAAGATAAATCATAGAATTCACAGATTTGAAACTTGTAAGCTTTCCCAAAATGTTATGAAACACATAATTAAGCAAGGATGTGATGCAGCCGTTGCAATCTCTAGAGTGATGTTGCCAGGTCAGTTGTCCTACTCCACTCCTGGCCTAGGGTCTTAGTACTACCCAAGGATATTAAGGATGGAACCGTTGAATGTTCAAACAAGAAATTGTTTTGTTTAGGATACCTTAATAAGAAGAATTTGGAAAAGAAAAGCAAGGTCATGCAGACAATGAAACAACTTTTTCACTCCCCCATTTCCTCAGTATAGCACAATTACTTCCATGGTTGGACATTTTGTCATGTGCCAAACCAGCCAACCTTAGATGAAAGTAAGCACGTTGGGAGAAGCAGACATGACCGAGTAAGAAAAAAAGAGCAAAAATGAGGAAACAGGCTGGAAGTGGTTCACTCACTCCCTTGGGACAGTTTTGATTTATTTTCCTACTTCCAGTCACTCCCCATCCACCACTTGGCCACTTCATAGAGGCTTTGCCAAAGGTAACACTGGAGAGCTGGCTGCTGAATTCTATTCTTTAACCTTCCTTTATAATGATCAAATTTATTCCTTCCTTGGGAAGGACCCAGTATTAGAAGGTCATCTACTTTGACTAGGAAATAGGATCCAAATTCAGCACTTGCTAGATTAGAAGGTATTTAGAATGGATACCACAGTCAGAAGGTTTGTGTCTAGTCCCACCAGTTTCTAGCCTCCAAAAGAGATGGACCCACGAAAACATAGTCTGAACATATCCAGAATCAGTCTCTTACAATTGCTGATATTTACAGTGCTGTTTCTCCAGTCATTGATCCTGCTTTTACCCATCCTTCACATTGCATGATCACAGTAGATCTGAAAGATATTTACTGACATGTACCCATTCCCAAGAACCATAGGAAATAAGATTCAAAGTGAGAATACTCCCCCCCCCCATTACTTTGTATCCTTGACTTTTGGGTGGTCTGCTGCTCCCCCAGTGGTAGCCTTCCTGAGAGTGAAAGACATCCACATTTACTTGTACTTTATATGATGGTCTGCTGTAGGCATAATAGCAATGACAAATTTTAAACACTCTCAACATGACCATAGACTGCTTCCAGGATTTCAGTTTTCAGACAACAAATCAAAATTTACATTCTTTCTGCACTGGATCAGGTCATTTCTCAGAGCAAACTTCAACATGGAGAAGTGCAGACTCTGCCTTCCAAAGGAGAAATCCCTCACACAGTTTTTGCATTTCTGCTTCCAGGTCGCATGACCGTCAAGAGACTTCCTGAAGACTTTGGGCTACATGGCCATAACCATTCATATGGTTCCTCCAACCAGATTGCACTAGGACACTGTTTGAGCCAGCACTCACAGTGAACATGGCGCTCCCATTATTACCCTGTATTCAGAGGGAGTTGAGGTGGTGGTTGGATCAGGCATTCAAGAACAAGGGAAACTGTTCTTCCTGACAGAGCCCACCCTTTCTGTGATGATAGTGACTTATGTTTTGCACATATGAGTTGTCCAATGGTTCTCCAGTTGGAACCTTCTCAGTCCAGTAATCTTTATTTCCCCCTGACGTGGAGTCTCTACATTAACTTGTAAAAGAGGTTGTTATTCATGGTCATTCATGGTAGTACTGAACACTTTCAAAAAACAGTCAAAACAGGATTTCTTACTACTCCAAACAGATCACACCTCAGTAATGTGACACATAAACATAGATTACTGACACAAGATCATATCTGCTTTGCAGACTGGCTGTGCAGGTCTGCAGGTTAGCAACACAGTCCATTCTGGAGCTGAAGAATTTTCCACTAACTTGAACAGAACTCTGAGGGGGAGCCAAAAGGGGAGGATAAGCAGAAATCTGACAGTTGACAAGCAAATAGTTTTCTTGAGGGTAGACCTCTTTGTCCTCCAGGTGAGCCATCAGCTCTAGCTTACTGCTTGAGGCTTCCTTGTTGGAGCATCCTGGAGGTTGAATGCCTTTTCCTTCCACTGATGACACCACTTCTTGCCCTCACCCTACCTCCTCTCATCCCTCAAGTGACAGAGAAAGTGTGCAGGAAATAGCCCAGTGTTATTCTTGTAGCCTAGTTTTGCCCATGTAGCAGTGATTCTTTGTAAAGGTGCAGACTGCTAAGGAACTTCTTTTTTTTTCCTGTCACAGAAGATGGATTTCCTCAGAGTTCTTCCACACTGCTGCACCCAAATGCAGAAGGCCCAGGTTGAAAACCTGAAAATCTGATTGCTTATTTATCTTCATCTCTTCTTTCAGGGTGGACTAACCATTCTAAAAGAGGCCAAGAAGACTCCTTACATAAAGAATGTATTTGGCAAAATTATAAAAGATTTCCATTTGGTGAAAAGGGAAAGAAAAAGGGTCTGCTGAAAGCAGAGAAGCCCCTTATTCTCGCATTTTTATAAAATCTATTTAGTACAGGACTGACTGACTTCTCCAGAAAAGTGCATGCTTCAGCCATTTGTGCTTGCTTCCTGCTATGCTCACCTTACAGAGGAGGCATCAGTTAAGTACCTCGTAAAGGGGGAGTGATTCAACTATAACCACCCAGAAGGGCTATTTCTCCTTGCTACCTGAATTTAATCCTAGAGCAGCTGGCCTTGGACCTCTTTGACCTGGTAGCCTCAGTATTGCTCTGATTTCCACATTTGCAAAAAGAATTTGGGGGATGCAAGCTCCGATGGAAAAAAAACTAATCGTAGTCTTCCACACTGATAGATTCTGCCTCTGAATAAATGCTACCTTTACGTCAAAAGTATTTTTAGGGCTATCACTTAACCAGTTAATCTGTTTGTATTCTTCTTGAAACCCCAAAATAAATGAGAAAGAATCCCACATATATTTGACATCCATAGACAGTTGCAGTACTAATTGGATTGGACTACGTCCATCAGACTTTCATGTCTGTGTTTGTGCCTCTTACCCTTGGGAAGGAGGTCATACCATTCACTAAGATGCTGTCAGTGCGTTTAGCAAATTGTATTGCCTTGTGACATAATAAGAAAAACCAAGACTCATAAACTCTGTGAGACAGCGGGATAAAGCCCTGATTGTGTCTCAGATGACCTGATGAGTTGAATAGCAGTTAGGGTGCTGTAAGAGCTGGCAGGAGAGAATGGAAAATTGAGTGGCTTTGGCATACTTGTCCTGGGAGAGAATGTAGTGGTTTCTGGTTGTCGCTCTGCTGCACCAGTTTTAGGACAGAAGATCGATGGTGATGGTAGCCTCTGTCCATGTATGTGAAGGAGATCATATGCATAGGATAGCAGGGCATAGGCAGTCCCTGTTGTGTTGCAGCTGGGTACCTCTCCAGTATTGGGGGGGATGGTTAGGGCTTACTAATATAAAATCCCCTTCATTGCCTCCCTGTGTATGACTTCTTTTCCCTTGCTAGCTGTTGATTGATTGAGAAGTGAATGAGCTTTGGTCATTTTTGCCCAGGATTGAATGAAAGGGCAACAGTACTCTCACACCCAAAGGGACCAAATGGGCAGTTGTGGCAGAAGCTTAATGGTCATCAGGCTTGGGTAGGATAAAAACATGACTTTGCAGGTATGTGGAAGAGAATATTCTACCCAGGTAGCCTCCATCTTGGCATCTGCTTAGACATCAGGCCATATGTCCTTAAAGCACTATGAGCTTGGATGATCAGTCCATGAGTAGAGCAGGATTTGGAGCAGCAGCCTTGTGGTGTATCCTTAGGAGCAAGCCAGATACTGGAAACTTGTCGTCCTGCCCCATGTGTTTCTCTGTTTCCCTTACTCTTGCAGTAGTATTTACAGCATGCCCTTACTATGAGCATAGTACAGTTATTTGAAAACTCCCCATGTCAGTAGATGTTGGAATATGGATATTGTTGCAGTACTAGCTCACGCCTGCCTTCTTCCCGTAAGATGTTACCTCCTGCACAAAGAAGCAGAGTGCAGTAGGAGAGGAAACCATGGGAGAGGGGTATTTTCTTAAACTCTGTGACAAAGTCAGCACATTCCTCTCATGGGACAGGGCTTTTGCAAGGTCTTTTGGCAAAAAAAAAAAGAACAAAAGTTGGCATGAGTTGGTGTTTTTTTTTTTTTTTTACCAGTGATTAAAGACTGCACCCCTTAGTGGGGTGGGGGGTCATTGGTCTATGCTCCGATGTATGCAGAGCTGTGGGAGTTAGGCCAGTCATTGGATTTTCTTATGTTACAAATAATACTACAACAATGTCCATACTCAAGCATCTGCAGTTTCTGAAGTTCTCGCACAAATGTACTTTCTCTGTGCAGATAGTGATCATCAAGGCTTGTGCAGGGATGGAAAAAGATATTTATCACAAGTTGTGTAGGTTGTTCAGTAGCTTAAACTGAGACAGATAGGACATAAGTTTGATCTGTAGAAAACTAAAACAGTGTAATTTGCAATACACAGAATGTTTTTCAGGCAGGTATTGTACGGTAACTTGTCCATCCCTTGTCTGGATAGTATTACCCATCTCTTGGTGCAAGTACCAAGAGAAGGGTAATTGTACAAGTACTTTATGGTTTAACCTGTTACTGACTTGCTGTTGTCCTATTAGTAAGGCTGTAGTTAAGGCTGGCAGTGTTAACAGGCCCTCACAGAATCTCTAATTTTCTTACATAAGAAAGTCAGAGAAACAATAGCAAATGGAATCTTAATTTCTACATTGGAGTACGTTCTGCTTAAAATTTCTTCACATCTAAAATAGACCAAAGACTGCCAAAAGTGAAATATACAAATTTGTATATAGTTTCCAGACTTCACTATCACTTTGATACGGATATTTTTCAGTCATACTGACAAAAACAATTCATCAGCTTTGGTAATCAGTTCACCTTTGATAGTTGTAGACTATTAAAGTATGCCAGCAGTCCTTTTTACAAGATTGCTTAGATCCGGTTTTGCTTGCTTTGGACCTTTCACACACTTAATTCCTGTTCTACGGCCTAGTACAAGGTTTGGTAATCCCCTTGTGAATTATAAAGCATTTCCTTAATGACTTTAATTTTAAAAAAGCACACGTGTTTTTAATGGGCTCCCTATTGAAATGTCTGCACTTAAAATGCTGAGTGCTAACAAGCTGGAAAAAAAAAGACAAAAATGATGGGAGAAGAGCTATCTTGTACATCACTCTTCTCCTTTAAGCTTTTTTGTAGGGGGGTAAGTCCCTGCACCCCCAATGTGTTGGGCAAGCCCCCACACGCCTTGAACTTGTATATACCAACTCCAACCAAATGGCCATTTAGATGTAGTATATACAAGTCCATTCTTTGGCCATTCAGTCTCTGTATTTCAGGACTCGCTCTAGTGGGTCCCAACATTTCAAATGGTTTCATTTAATGCACTGGCATCATAACTTAGTCTTTTGTAGTTATAATTTTCCTATTAAGACTGTACTCTTGATTGTGTCTTTATGTATTTTTTTGCTGTTGTGTGCATTTTAATGTTATCAGTATTAAGGTGCTAACAGTGTGTAACTTATCTCATTTACTTAATATAATTTACTGCATTTGCATTTATTTTTTTTCATTTTTGTTATCAGATTGTTACTGAAAAAGGGACTTGGTGGCCTAGATCACCTACTTGTTATTTTTATTCACTCATTTATTTAATTATCTTTTGATCTGTATACAGCATAAAGTATAGAACTTGCTGGGTTCTACAGCAAGATTTGGAAGAGGTCCATTCCCTAATTCACTCCCTAGCTGTCCTCCTTCACTACGTGTTCACACTTTTAAGTACCCTTTTTGTATAATAAAGCTGTTTATGTGAACTTTATATTTAACACACATTTTTCCTCCTATTCAAGCTCCTTCAAGGAAATGTATGACATACATTTTATATACTCTTTAAGTGAATGCCCTTATTGCCCGTTACAAAATTGGTTTTAATATATTTTACCATCTCATTGCGTGAATTGAATGTTGAGTTATTTTTAGGTACTAGTTTTTTTGGAGCGATTTTTATGTATGCAAAATTAACATAGTTAATTTTTATATGGTTAAAGGACAACGCAGTTCTCATTTTAATGTGATTTTTATTTTTTTATCTAAGATTTTTCACAGAAATTAATATATATAAAACAATCAGTTTGATTCAAAAAGTTTACAGTTTTTTAGCTGGCTTGAAAGATTGCAGTCAAGATTAAGTGTACTTAAATGTTCTGAACACTAGATGGCATTGTGATACTACTTTGTCTAGGAATGGTTGGAGACAGTCCCTCTTGAAACATCAAAGGAAGTGTTATCATTGCTCATGGATGTGTGCATAAAAGTTTTGTAACTTAACTGTTTTTATATTCTGAAGTTTTAAAAAGGAACGAAAGCCCTTAATATACATGTAATTTTTTTTTGTTTTGGTTTTAAGTGGTTTACTGCGGTAGTGGTGTTGCGGTAGCATTGTCGCCTCACAGTAAGATGTCCGGTTCGACTCTCAGCTAGAGCGTCTTCTGCGTGGAGACATGCGTGGATGGGCGTACCTTCGTTGAAGGTTGTGCGTCAGGGCTGGCAACACGGCACGTAAAAATCTACTGCCAATCATTAGCGGACCGGAGTTCCGCTGTGGCAACCCCTAACCGGGAAAAGCCGAAAGACGCAACAACAACCAAATAAAACAGTTGCTGCTTATGACCTTCTACCTTAGATTTGTTCTAGCTCTACCCCTTCACAGATGTCACACCCATCCACCAAGACCTGTCCAGTCCTTAGTGATACAACCACAGCTCACTCCATTTTGCAAAGCTGTAGACCCAGTTGACCACTCTTACTGTTGAGGTATCTTTCAGTAGGGTACTAGGGTGACATATGTTCTGCATGACATTGGATAATGCGAAATGAATGGGTAATTTGTGAGTCAAAAATAAAGGGCAGTTTCTTAGCAGTATTTAGATGTCGGTCAGTTAATGGGGAAGATAAAAGAACTGCCTATTCAAGCTTATATGTGCAGGTATATTTGGGAAATTGCTATTTGGACAGGCACCACTAAACATCTGTCAGCTGTTTTATTGTTCCCTGTACTGTTTGTCAGAAGTCACTAAATAGCAGACACAGCCATAAGAAAGAACACTTTTCTTAAATGCATTTATCCCTTTTTTAGAGGTAACCTTGGGAGTACTGTTCGTGACTATAAACTACATTGTGTGTGAGTGTGTGTGTGTGTACACACACATTAGTTATTTGAATTTATTTACCAGAATGATTAATCTGGGCAGAAGCTCAACAGCATAATGAATAAATAAATAAAAAGATGTAAAAGAAATGTACAAAGGTTATAAACTTGAGGTAATAATATGAGCAAGTTTAAAATGCAGTTAGGTATGAACAAGGTTAAAAGGCAGATAATGCAAAAGCAGGTAAGGAAATGTGCAGTACCTTAGTGATTGTGACATCCATATTTTTTAACAAGAAAATAATGCTAAATGCAGTGCCTACAAAAATACAAAGTGAGAACATAGTAGGTTAAAGTTAAATAACTGAAACAAGGTGATATGATGGACAAAAAGATTGAAAATGATAGGAGAGGAGAACACTAGAATCACACACCCAGACCGCATTCACAGCTGTTGAAATTGGCTATAAGATCATGAACTTTTTCACAGTCTTAAAAGATGAAAGTAGTACTGCTTCCAAAAACTCTCCCACCAGTATCCGCTACAATAGTAATCTTGTGATCACCTAACATTCAGTTAGAAATATTTCTAATTTAAAACTTCTCAGTGACCTTTGACTGCCACCTAAAATGTGATCGCCACATAATTAATGTTAACCCACCAAAAGGTGGGAGCATACTACCAAATCAGACTTAAAAAACAGTAAAGGACACAAATCTACTGGTGTAACCTACTCACTGCCTAACCCTGCTGTATGCAGCACCCATATTCACCAGCCTCCACACCAAATTGCACAGGCTAGAGAAATGCTGCATTGTCCCTCCTGGCTGCCTCCCCACTTGTACTCAGTAATCAAGGCCAGATTTTCAGCAGTATAGAAAGGGCTATAAACATTTTGCTGATTGGCAATAAAGTATGTCTACTGTGTATGTTGAAAGCCCTTTCAGAAGGAGATGGGATTTGAATAAGAAATTAGAAAATGTTGCCACTTTCCACATATACCGACCCATGCCTAATGAATGTTAAGGCAGCACAATGTCCCAGTAGTCAAGATCTTTGCCTCAGAGCTGGAGTGCTAGATTGTTACTGAAAAAGGGACTTAGTGGCCTAGCTCACCTACCTGTTAATTAAATAAATGAGTACTGATATTTTTTACTGTATTTATGAAGTCTGCATTTCCTTCTTATGTCTACGTATATTTTCTGTGGATATGCCAGTTTCCTCCCACCACCCAAAAACATGCAGGTTGACTGGCTGCTCTAAAGTAGGCATGTTTATTCTCTTTATCCTGCTCTTGTAGCCTGGGTTATGCTACAAAAGATCCATGATGACTGATTCAGTTCTGTTTAACAAACAAATAAATATACAGTATGAATGTAAATGTGCATGTATTTTGTCAAATGTTTTTACACGCAAATTCTGTTCCAAAAAAAATAGTCACTGAAAGTGTGGGGGTGTTGTTAGGGAAGACAAACTTAATAGACATCAAAAAATCTGGTTATTTATTATGGGTATTCTGAACAATCTGCTTATTTACAGACTCTGATGGGATTGATCGGAAAAGAGCAAGAGCCAAAGACAGTGAAGGTGGTGATGTTCCTCAGAAGTACTTTGTTGTTACGAATAATCAGCTGCTACGAGTTAGGTACCTGCTGGTTTATTCTGAAAAACAGCATAGGAGGAGGTAAGTTGGAACAAAGTTCATTTTTGTGCTGAAAGTGTGCAGTCTGGTTGAGGAAGACCATTGATGTGTATTTTGTTTCTTTTTGTGGCATTTTATAAAGCAGAGGGACTGCAAAACTAATTGCAGCAAAGGGCATCCTAAAAAGCACTAATACTGCTGTGGCCACTTGGTGTAGAGGGATGGAGCTGCGACTGCAGACTAGACAACCAAGTTTAACTAGTGGTTTCCATGTTAGAGGAACATGGCAGAGGATTAGTGCTTGGTGCCATCTGTCCTGTCCCTGGGTGAGGATGTGGGTTTCTACTTGCAACAAGACACTGCCTAGTGGAGGACCAGTAGGTGTAAACTGGTTAGAAGGCAAACTACAGCTTGTAAAATACCTGGTGGGTGGGGGTTCTAGAGTAGGTATGTCACAGTATGAAGTGATGCATCTGCCATTATATGTGTGCTCTGCCTCAGAGTTTCCCCACCTCCTGGCTGCTTATACAGCATCCACTTATTGACTCTCTCCTTTGAATGAGTCATGAAATCAAAAGGAAGTTGCCATAATGCACTCTGTCCCTGAAGAGGGAGGGCCCACCTGTTGTAAGGGACATGGCAGAAGTTTGCAGTCTGCATAGGAGGGAGAATGAACAGGATTCATAGAGGATGTTGCATATGTCAGTAGTGAAAGGATGTGAGGCACAAATTAATTAAACAAGCACTAATACTGACCTTGAATGTATTGAAAGGCTAGAGAAGAGAATTGAGGAATATGACTGTACAAGAATGAGTGTACGAATGGAATTCTTGAGCTGCTCTTAAAATTCTAGGGGAGTGATAGAGAACTGAAGTATGGTTTACCTAACCATCATCTTTAAATATTTTTTTATTAATGACATTTCTGAACTGAGTCTAATTTAATATTGCATCTTCATTTTTATATTCCTAAAAAAAAAATAAAATAAAATCATCTTTCAGTTTTGCCATTTGCTAATATCTTTTATCTCCACTTTTCAGTCCTCCATCAGGAACTCTGAGTCATAGATGCTTACTAGGCTGTTGATCTGTGAGGGTCTTTTGAAGCCTAGCCTTACATTCCCAAGAAATTTATATAGCCCTTGTATTGTCAGTACTTAAAACACAGATCCCGTATATTTAAAGTATGAATAGTCCAGAGCCCGTATATTTAAAGTATGAATAGTCCAGAGCCCACACATTTATGTTACCCCTATAAGTACTTAAAACACAGATCCCTTATATTTAAAGTACGAATAGTCCAGAGCCCACACATTTATGTTACCCCTTTTCATAAGGGAAAAATGTGCTAAACCTGGGGAGAATGTGTGGTTTCCCATCCATTTGCCCAGATTACGCTTGGACAAAGTAATGGACTTACTTTACTTCATGTGGAGAGGAAGACAGTTCCAGGGAAATGGTATTTGGCTGTGATGCATATTTGTTCTTCCAACGTGTTCTGTTTATGTTGCAAAAGAGATCACGATCTCTTGAGTGTGCGTTTATGCCACCGTTGGACTTGTGGATGTGTAGTAGGTCTAACAGGCTGAGGTCAGTTGAGACTCTCTAAGTGAGACAGAGATCACCATTCAGTGATTTAGATGATACTGAGAAGAAAGGGTAGTGCCTTTGAGATGGTTAGTGCAGCTTTTTTTATTTAGGTCATTGATTATCTTGAATGTTCAAGTTGTGTGGAGTGTTTGAGCAAGTACATGCTGAAATGAGCATTGTACTCTATGATCAGCCTAATAAGTTCCCAGTACACTGGAATGATCATGTCCTTGGACCTGGATGCCATATCCTTACTGATGAGCTGCATAATGAAGAAGGACTTTCTTACAATAGTGGATACATTGTGATTGAAGGACAGTTTGTTGTGTATATAGTTTCCCAGGTACATAACTGCTTGATCTTCTAGATGTGATAGTTACAGAGGAAGTTGTGCTTGCTGAAGGACACTATTATACTTTTTTTTTTTTTTTGGCATTTAGTTTTAGGCCATGTTTTTGATGCAAACTATTTGGGAAGGGCCCTTTTGGAGGATCTTAGTATCTTCTCAAAAAAGTATGATGGTACCAATTTTACAGTCATCTGCAAATTTGGTCAGTCATAAATCTTTGACATTAGCTTTAACCTGTGAGAAGTAAATGCCAAAGAGAAGTGTCCCAAGGACTGAACCCTACAATACACCACTAGTGACAGAGCTATTGGAGGAGATAGAGCAGCCCATCCTAATTTCTTGGGTTCTAATAGCTAGTCATTTTCTGTCCAGCAAGTTACACAAGGATTTACGTTTAGCTGGGTGAATTTAACACAATCCCACACTCCGGTATAGTTAATAAACTCCTTTGTCAGGTCTAGATATGCAGTGCGTGGACCATTTTTCCATCATCCATTACTACAGTAACCCTCTCGAAGTAGTCAACAAGGTTAATTAAGCTGGATCTGCCCCTGACTAGACTGAACGGTCTGTGGTCAAGAGTTTCTTGGTTGCCTGTCTCCTTATTTATTAATTCCAAAACAGTGTAAGAAACTTATTTGGTTAAATAAGATGTACCATTAAAGTACATTAGGGCTATATATTATTATGACCGCTACTAGGTAGGGCAGGACCAGCTCGAATGTCACACTGATGGGGGAAGGGATGTGAATTTAACATGTGTACCAATAACACTTTGTTTTACAGCACAATAAACCACTCCCATGCCTGATAAAAAGTATATATATATTTAGAAAGCTTGTGAGGAAATTATTACTCTATTTTTGTTTTACTTGGATCGCTTGTCTGTGTACTTAATAAAGGATTTTCAACTGGAAACAGACTGCCTGCCTTGCTTGGATTACTTTCGAATACTTAGTAATGCTGTAGAATTATATATTTTCTATTATTACTTTTTGACTTGACGAGTTTACTTTCGCTACTTCTACTACTATTGTCTGATCTGATTAATGTACAGTGATTTAACTAGAAATATATGGACTGAAAATCTTCCACACAGAGAAGTTTCTTACACTGTTTGGTTGTTTGTTTTTAGACCCACTACACTTTAGTGGGTTGTTTTGAGACTTCGGGGATACCACGGAGATTACTTGTTTTTTATTTATTAATAACACAATCATCCTTTCCTTAGCCTTACAAATGAGACTGGTCATACTTACGGGTCCTTAATTACCTAGGTCAGTTTATTCCACACCTTTGTGCAGGTTAGGGGGGAGTAACTGTTGTTGCCCTCAACCCATCCTGCACAAAGCCGTTTTAAAGGCTGGTATTGTACAGCATCTGTAGGGGGTTCGCAGGTCCTATTACATTCTGGCCAGTAGACATCCTGGTATGTTATCTTTCCCCATAAAACAGTGTTCTTGACACTAGACAGTTCATTGAGGACTTGTTCTTGGGAGATTTGGCGGGAGTGTAGATGCCAGGATGTGATCTGGGAATGTGGGGGGAGAGGGGGTGAAGTTAGAGATGAATGTTTCTGTTAGTAGATTGAATATATCCTCTGGGTAAGAGTATATAATATCATTACTATTAGCTCTCTGCATTGCTGAATGTTGTTTCTGAGGTCTTTAACATAGTTAAAGAAGACTTTGTGGTTTTCTATAGCTAGTATGACTATTTGTACCTCATGTCTAGTTTTGAATGATTTGATTAAATCAGAGGAAAACCCAGCAGGAAAGGACTCGTAGGCAGTGACAACAGCCAGAGATCCAAACAGTAGTCCTCACAAACTTCCAGGCAAGAGGGTTCTAGGCCCCAGGCTTCTGCCAGAGAGCAATAGTGACTCACCAACTCCACTTCCCCTCCCCTCCACCCCCACAAGACTAGGAGGAAGGCTCTCTCGGGTCAAACAAAACTGTAGTTGCATCACTTCAGACAAGTTGGTTCATTTCATTATTTCAAATGGCTACAGACTCACTTTAAACGAGCCTTTAAAACACTCTGGCTATCCAGATAGTCCTCAGAATCACAAGTCATAGGCCGTTTCTCAAATCCAAAATTTTTGTGCTTGGGGATGAGTGGAACCAATTCCAGAACATCAAAAAAGCAAAGGGTTCTACTGCAGGTTATTCCTGGTTCCCAGAAAAGAAGGCTCTTGGTGGCCTTTTCTAGACCTCTCCAGCCTCAATCAGTTTCCTCGGGTACCAAAATTTAAAATGTTGACTCTTCAAAAGCTATTACTCATGATAGCCTCACAGGCCTTTATGGTGTCTCTGGATTTAAAGGATGCCTACCTGCACATTCCTATTCAAGAATCACACAGAAGCTTTCTTTGCTTCAGAGCCGTTTCCAGTCACTGTCAGTTTTCATCAGTGCCCTTTGGCTTGTCTACTGCTCCAAGGGTTTTCATCATGTGCTTAGCTGCTGCATTTGCCTTCTGCAGGACCAGAGGGGTACAGATATACCCTACCTGGACGATTGTCTGATATAGGCCACAAATCTTTCTGAGTTTTACAAGGATCAGACTCTACCCCATGCAGTAATGTTTTGGATGTCAGTTTGAACTTTTCCTCTACCAATGCTCCATCACAGGCTGCATCTAGCCAACAAATGTTGAATATGGAATGCACTCCACCTCCCTATCAATTAGCTGATTATGCATTTGCAGCTGGGGCTAAACCAAAGTGATTTGTGCCTCAATCCATGGAACGTTTTTTAACGTTGCCGGTGAAGCAACGAGTTCAGCTACCATCTCGCTCTGTGAGCAGAGGGAGACGAAAAAGGGAGTACTCGGGCATCGGGATCGATTCGAACAGGAGAATGAGGAAATAAGAAGGAAAGACTTGGTCATAAATTTATCTGATCATGAACTTTCTGATGCCGAACTGTCACTTCTGAACAAAGGTTTGACCTTTATTCCATCTATTAGAATGAATATATGTGATTTATTGACTGATTTGAGATTGTTTGCACGCAATGTTGCCCTCAGACTTATGTTTAAGGATGCTCCACCTAATGTCAGTATTTTCAAAAATAATAGTCTCTTTATCCCTGTATTGCCACCACATGTTGAAATGTTTGTAAAAATATGTGAAAAAAACTTTTAGGAGACTTTTTGTAAGGAACATAAGCATGGTTTCTTCAATATTATCTCAGATGAGAGACATGCCCTACAATTATTACAAAATAATGTACATGTTACCATTAGACCAGCTGATAAGGGTGGGGCTGCGGTGTTATTAAACAGTGGTGATTATGATGCAGCCATGTGTGATATGCTTAATGATGATGTGACTTACAAATTGATTGATGATTCAAAATATGAAGCTATAACTCTGAATATTAGAGATACTCTATATGATTTACTCATGTGCAGGCAGATTGATGAGTCTTTGTATCGTTATTTAAGTGTGAATCATCCTGTTATTCCATACGTTAAGGGCCTTCTGAAAATACACAAATCTTTACAAACCCCCCCCCCCCATGATTGTCTCCGGAGGTGGGTGGGCCACTGAAACTCTATTTATGTTGAGAGTATATTGGGACCCTTAGTATGGGACATTCCCACTGTTCTAAGGGATACTATGCAATTTTTGGATGACCTAGATACTTTTAAAAATGATGATGCTATCAGTGAATGTTTACTTGTGACACTCAATGTAAAGAGTCTGTTTACCTCCATCTCTAATGATTATGGCATTGAAGCAGTTAGACATTTTTTAAATGCATGCCATATGGTGAATGATCAAGTAGTGTTAGTATGCACGCTATTAGAGCTGATACTAACCAATAATGTTGTTTGTATGCACAGGATTTGTTCTTACAGCAATGGGGTATCGCTATGGGGCACCCCATGTGCGAATTCGTGTGCAAATCTTGTTCATTATTGGGAGACGCAGCACGTGTTCAACAGTGGCTTATAGTCCACACATTAGGTTATATAGACGTTTTGTGGATGACATCTTTTTAATATGGGGATGGAGGAATTTATCTTTTGACAGAGTTCACCACTTATTTAGAATCTACAACAACTTTTTTTAAGGTTTACGATGACAATGTTGATGTTATAGGAGAGACACCTAGCTTCACCTATTGTAATAATAAAAATTTGAAGCAGTTGCTGTGTAAGGATAAATGTGGAAAAGTCCTAGAGAGGTTACCCTTAGGCACCTTCCCTTGTATGAACTGTAGGATGCGTGATACCTTTACGAAGTCTCAATGCTTCAAACATCCCAATATGAACTATGAATTTACACCTAGATTTCATGCAACTTGCCAAAACCATAATTTAGTTTATTTAGCTAACTGCAATGACTGTGACTGTTTTTATATAGGAAAGACAGTGAAACGTTTAAGGGACAGGATTTATGGTCACCTTTTTGACATTAAAAACAGCAATTTACAAAATGCATTAACAAAACACATTGTTGAACACAACACACACTTTCAGTTTTATGGTTTTGCAGCTTTCACAAAGTAACATCAGGAAGGGTAATACGAATAATTTTTTAGAAAGGCTTCAACTAAAATGGATCTTGAGACTTCAGGCACATTTGTATCCAGGACTTAAATGTAGCTGTCTGTATAAAACCTGAGTTGGCAGCGAGACGTATTACAAAAGTTAAAAAGTCTTAAAAAGTGGTGACGGTTTCATTTGATTGTTTTAATTTAGTTTAACTTAATGATTTCATTGCTTAATTAATTGTTTAATAGCTCCATTATTGAGATGATATATAAACTGTGCTTTTGTGATTTGTTATTTGGGATCTGATGTAGCGTAGTTCGCTACGTGAACACGCTTATCCATTTTTCATACTGCTATCGTTGTTTTAAGACTTTTAAAAATCTGGAAGCCTCAGCTTTGGTGGTTGTTTTGTTTTTGTTTTCCTGGATTGTTGTTTTTACCATACAGACCTTTGGACCACATTGGTATTTGATTGCCTTGAGTTTTACAAGGATCTGAAGTTTACCCAAGACCACCTGACCTCCCTGGGCTTCATGATAAATCTACAAAAATCCAACACTGTTATAGCCAACAGGATAGTCTCCTTCCCCCAGAGAAGGACTCCTTTCTGATCAACTGCTCTCAAAGAATCTAGTAGAAACAATCTATCTCACCATGAGAGGTTCTTGAGAACTAGGATACATGGGGTCTTGCATCTTCCTGGTTCTAATGGCCAAGGCTGAACATGAGGAAATGACAGTGGTACCTAAAAATGTATGGTGCAAGCACTTTCAGTCCCTAGAGACTGAGATACAGTTGATCCCAAGTCTCAAAGAAGAGTTTGCGTGGTGGGTACAGGCTTGTACCCAAAATCAGGGCATTCCATTCAAATTCTTTCCCCATGATCCAAACTCTCACCACAGATGCCTCAGAGACTGTATGGGACGCTCACTTTCAACACTTCCAATCACAAGGGAATTGGGAGTCTCTGTTCAAGACAGGCACATAAACTGAAAAGAGCTTATGGCAGTGCCAAAAGGCCTGATAGCTTTCAGTGAAAAATGGAAACCAGGTGTCCTGTTGGTCAAAACAGAGAACACCACATTAATGTGGCACATAAAGGGGGGGCGCTCATTCTTACCTTCTATGCCACCTAGCATTGTAAGTCTTGAAAACTACTCACTCTCTGGGGTTGCACCTCCTGGCACAATGCTTTCTAGCAGATAGTCGATGGGCCCCCATGAATGGCATCTGCATTGGGAAATGTTTCTCAGCATTGCCCAGAGATGGGCAGTCCTACAGATAAACCTCTTTGCCACCAAGGAAAACATTCAGTTGAAAAGATTCTGTTCCAGGATCAAATAGAAATCAACATGGAGAATAGATTATTTCTGCTTCCCTTGAACTCATCATTTCAATTTTGCATCACTTCCCTTACCCCCTACTACCTTGAGTGCTTCTACAGATAATGGAAGAGGGCCCAAGGGCAGTACTGATAGCCCCAGACTGGCCCAGGCAGCACTGGTATCCTGCACTTCTTAAATTAACCAACCAGAATCCTTGGCTGCTGCCTCAGTGAGTCAACTTCCTCTTTCAGGGCAAGGGAAGGATGGTGCACCCCAACCTGCAGACACTCAGCCTTTTCAGCTTGGATAATTCCACAGCATTCAGCAACAAGCTTAACCTAAGCAAACCGGTCCAGGACATTCAGGAATCCGGAAGGCTTCTCACTAGGAAATCATACTCTGCTAAGTGGAAAATATTTTCCATCTTGTGCCAGTGGCAGCACCACAATCCTTATTCACTCTGGATTGTTACCATTCTAGATTACCTGGCTAGTCTGGTTTATAAAGGCATTTCCTACTCCTCCATTAAAATTAATGCATCTGCCAGTTTGGCCCATATACCTGCTCTTCCTCCTGTCTTTTCACATCCACTATTAAAACAATTTCTTAAGGGGAGTCATCCACATCAGACCAGGCAGGAGGAAAAATTGACTCTGCCTCCTTTTGAACCTTGATTCTGGCTCCTTTTGAACCTGCAGCCTCTGCTCAATTGAAGTTTCTAACTTAACCAGCAGCGGGGCAGTTTTCCATCACTTCAGCCAGGAAAGTCTCTGCACTGCAGGCTGTCATGACAGTGAAACCTTTCATCTTCACCCAGAAAGGGTTTCCCTCAGAACTAACCCTTCCTTCATGCCTAATATGGTCACTGACACTTCTCTAAATCAAGCCATTCACCTGCCCACATTCTTTCCCAACCCCTAAAACAAAGGGGAAAGAATACTTCATTCCCTGGATGTGCATAGGCCGCTTCACTGCAGTCTTGACAGAACAAGAGCCTTGAGAAGATCTATTTTTTGTGACCTTTGCCCCTGGCTGTGAGGGAAAACTAGCTTCTAAACAGACTCAAAATGCATCTCCCGCTGTATCTAATTTTGTTACAGCCATCATGGAAAAAAACGTCCTGGAGCTGTCAGGTCAGACTCTACTAGGGCATCTAAAACATCTGCTGCCTTCTTGAAAGGAGTCCCTACTAAGGACATTCTTGATGCAGCCACCTGGTCATCTGTGCATCTGTGCATACCTTCACCAGACACTACCACTTTAGCAGCCTTTTCCATGTCTAGAGCAGGGTTCGCCACTGCTCTCTTCCTGAGCATCCTCTCTTGTCCCTAATCTCCTTCCTTTCTTCCTCTTTTCAGCTGTGGAAATCTTTCCACAAGTCAGGGCTGCAACAGTGAATCACAAAGAACATAGTATAGTTGTGTACACCTACCGTAAATGCAGATTTTCAAGTGTATTCACTGTTGCAGTTTTCTTTTCCCTCCCTCCTTCCCCCATAGACTATTAGATGGTCTACTTATAACCTTTTTTCTAGCCATGGGAAACCCCCTTAGCCTATCTTCCTTTAGAGGTTCTCTTCCTCAGTTCCCTACTGCTCACTTGGGGTTCCTGCCTGTTGGGGGGGAGAAAAAACTGATTCCGTGACTTAGGCTTGCTCCCTATATACCCAACGTACCGATGTCAGTTAGGGCACCCGCCAGCCTTAGGAGGAGGAACGTTTTTTCTCTGGTAGTCAGGCCGACTAAGGGCTTTCACGGTAGGAAATCTCACAAGTCAGGACTGCAACAGTGAATACACTCAAACATCTACATTTATGGTAAGTGTACAGAACTGTACTTTTTTATCAAGTAAAACTTATTCTTGACTGTAGTTAATTCTGCCATTAGGGTTTTTGAGCTTCATACCTTATCTTCAAAACCTCCCTACCTGTTTTTTTTTTCCACAAAGACAGTGTGCGTCTTGCAACCAATCCCTCCTTTCTTTTAAAGGTGGCTTCTGGGTCTATCAGTCATTCATTAAATTTTCTTTTGTTCTTTCCAAAATTTTCAAATAAGGGTGAATCTGCTTTAAACTTGCTGCATGTCCACCGTCTATGTTTTTACTTGCATCAGACAAAACTCTTCAGAAAAACTGATAAGTTGCTCATTTCCTCGTCTTTTGTCAAGTTGGGCGAAGGAGTATCCAATGTCACTCCCTCCTGTTTGCTGTCTCTGTGTATATTGTATGTCTGCCAACAAAGAGGTTTGTCCTCACCAACAATTCCAAAGGCTCATTCCAATAGATCTTTGGCTTTCACTACGGCCTTCTTTTCCATAGAGCCACTTGATAATATCTGTGCTGCAGCTACCTGGTCCAAGGTTCATACTTGTATTGCTTGTTATAAATTGGACATTTAGTCCAGATCAAGAGCTTCCTTCGGTTTAGCTGTGCTGTGAAATATCCTTCAAACTCTGTTCTTATGTTGTAGAAGAATGGAAGGAAAACACATCAGATAAGAAAGTTAATGTACTCACCATAACGATGGATCTGTGTTGTCTATTTCCATCCTTCACCAACTACCCACCCCCCTTCCTTTTGTTTTAGCATTTCACAGTATTATGTATGTATCACTCTGGCTGTCTTAGCCTTGGCTCCTTAAGGTTACTTTTTTCATTGTTATATGTGTATGTCAGCTGGTTTTCTTTACTTTTTCTATTCCTGTTCCTTTTATCTTCTTGCAGGCAAACTCGAACTGAGTTAGTTTGTTCTGTACATAGTTATGTTATTAAGCACCCAGTCAAAGCTTGGAAGTGGCCCAAAGTTGGATCAGTGTCTGATCTGAGACCCATATGTTGAAGATGGAAATGGAAAACACAGATCTACCGTTATGGTGAGTACTTAACTTTTGTTTTTATCTTTGTGTAGTATCTCTACAGAATTATCACAGGGTTCTAACTAGCTGTGTAGTGAATCTTTGTAAAACAAGTGTTGGAACTTTTCTCCCCAGACCTCAGCTGAAAATGGGCGTCGGACTTTCCAGATAAAAAATACATTTATTGTTTGTGAGTCTTGGTATTTACTAGAGTTAGCTGGGAATTTTTTTTGAATGAGATGAGATTTTGAGTGGGGCAGTGGAAGAATTTGCATTTTCTGATAGTTTAATAGGGTTAATTAGAAAGATATATGAAAGATCTGAGGCTAGAATTAAGGTGGGAAGGTTCCTCTCCAACAAGCTGTTTTTGAACAGAGGAACCAGGCAGGGATGTCCTCTTTCCCTTTTATTTGCTTTATATTTATAGCCATTGGCAAAGAAAATATGGGACTTACAATCATCAAGGAAATTTAGCTGTATTTGCAGATATTTTGTATTTTATAAATCCAGAAAGGCGATTTGGTGTTTGAGTCTTTTTGGAATATAAAATTAAAGACATAACAAAGGCTATGACAGTAAAGTTTGTACCCATAGATTAATTGCAATACTCTTATTTATGGGGACATAAGATGAAGTATTTAGGTGTATAAATTAAAAAGGATTCTGCTATGGCAGCTAAGGATATGTGGGAGGAGACTAAAGAAAAGATGATACAAAAATTGAGAAAAATTGAAGCTCTTGATTATAGATAGTAAGATACAAACAGCATTTTTTTTGTTCCTTTAGCTTTATGTACAGGGTAAGCATATTTTTATCAACCGGGTGGGAGGTTGTGGACAATAATTCATAGAGAGTGAAATTTATTTCAGAGGGGAAGAGAGTAAGAATCAAGTAGAATAAGATGATCTAGCTGTAGAATAAGGTGGTTCAGGATTGCCTGGTTTGAATGGATATTTTAGAGCTACAAAGGTGGTAAGGGTCCTATATAATGCAAACAGAAGATTATACATCAACATGGAAAGGAATAATAATGAAACAAGAAAGAAGTATGAGAAATAGAGTGAATAGGATTTGGGATGCAGGCCCTTAAGAATAGCAATCATGCAGAAAATTAAATTCATAAAGTTGCAGAAGGTATTCTAAGAACTAAGCCAACACAGGAATGGAGAAAGGTGATTTTGCCAGTAGTGGTGACTACTGGAGAAATCTGACAAAGAAGCCAATGTATATGGAGCAAATAACTAGATACAGAAAAGTCGTCTTCTTCTTTCGGCTTTTCCCGGTTAGGGGTCGCCGCAGCGGATCACCTGTCCGCTCATGATTGGCAGAGGAGGTTTTTTTTTTTTTTACGTTGTTGAGTTCCCAACCTTCCACAGAAGGCACACACACACACACACACACACACACGCACTCACACCTAGAGCCAATTTTAGTGTGTCCAATCCACCTACAGCATGTCTTTGGGATGTGGGAGGAAACCGGAGCACCCGGAGGAAACCCATGCGTCCACAGGGAGGACATGCAGATTCCGCACAGAAGGCACCCCAGCCGAGGATTGAACCGGAGAACCTCTTGCTGTCAGGCGGCAACGTTAACCTCTACACCACCGCAAACAGAAAAGTAATAGAGTGGAATGAAGCCAAGCAGAAGTTTGGACTCGTTAGAGATTGCCTTCCAGACTAATATCTGAAGTGTAGGCAGAGAGAAAGGGATAGGGGAGTGCTAAGTGAAAGACCAGCTCTAGTAGAGTTTTATTCATGTTTAGATTAGAAGCTACTGTTATATTAGGAATTATTAGTAGGGCATTTAAAATATTGCATGATAACGCTAAGAATCAGTCAGAATAGATTAGAAAAAGATTGGGAAGAGGGACTATAAAGCAGTTTACAACAGAACAGTGGAAGGACATTTTTGTGGCTGCCAAGCATGCAACAAAGGACAGAAGGTTTAGGATTTTTGCTTGGAAGTGTTTTCATAAGTACTTTTATACCCAAACCATTCTTCAGAAAATTTTCTTCGGGTAGAAAGCAACTGCTGAAGATATGATGGAAAAGGGAAGTGGCAACTGGGAACATATTTTTGTGAGTGTAGCAAGCTGGCAGATTTATAGAGTACTATGCCAAGAATGTTGGGGGAGCAAATGGTTGTAACCAAGGACACAGGAAAAGCAATTACTAGAAAATGGAAATCAAAATCTAAACCAACTGTAACTGAAATACTCATCATTCTAAAGGAAATAAAAGAACTAAAGGTGGGATGTTTAGAAAAGAGAGAGTGCAGATTACATGAAAATTAAATGGACTTTATTGAAACAGCATTATGCAGAATAATGCTGCTTTTATGAAGACTCTGAAAAGATAAGTGCCTCATTGGGGAAATGTATTTTTATATTCTTCCATTCAGTTGGTGCCATGTCTAATTTTGTTGCAGTTTTGAATAGGAAACTATATCTGGTTCCATATGTAATCCTCATACAGGTCTAAAGATTCTGTGAATGTTGTAACAAATCCTTTATAAAGACTGTGGTTCTAAATGCCTGTTTTATGTAGGAATTACAAATTTCAGTCAATTCATGTGAGTTTTACGAGAAAGAGCCAAAGAAGTAGGGAGACTATGTTTAGAGCATCTCAACACTGAAGAAACTGAAAAACATAATACAAGGTGCCCCAGCAGTCTTCGTCTTAAGGAGAAAGATCTTCCTCCTAAGAAGGCTCATAAAAAGGAGCACCATCATAAGGAGGTTGTGGAAAGGAGGATTCTCAAAAAGATAACCCTAACAGCATTCTGTGGGCTCAGGAGTACTTCACCCAGTGAACCTGTTATCCACGCATTTATAGTGACATCTGATATTTCTGCAAATTTCTGCCCAGGTGTACAAAACAGTGATGCATCCAGTACTGCTGTTTGATACAGAAACCTGGGCAGTAAAGGTATAGTAGTTGAGGAAGCTAGAAGGTGATGGAGATGAAGTGCCTGAGACAGGTGGTAGGATGCACATTGTGGGACAGACAGAGAAACAAGGACATAAGAGTAGAAGCCAGAGTGGCTGCAATTGCAGAAAAGGTCAAAGAGAAGCAATTACAGTGGTTCAGGCACATGTGCAGGAAAGCAGAAGACAACCTGGTGAAGAATATTTGGGACAAACAGGAATAACATAAGATCAAGCAAGGGCTTCCAGCAAAGAGGTGGATGTATTGTGTGAGAGAACTGCTACAGTTGAGTATGAGCATCAAAGAAGGTAAGAGTGGCATTGAATAGGGAGAGATGGTGACAAGTGACATGACACCCCGACCCCATGTTGAAAATGGGGAAAAAGGGTTATGGTGGTGATGATGATTTCTGTCCATCTGCTTTGGAAACCCCCCATTCAGTCTCTAGCATATCCTTCCCAGTCAAGGGTGGTATGCTTTATAAAAATGGCAGGATATCATGTATTTTGTGCTATATTTCCCACTGAGGAAGGCATGTTTGCCGAAACCGGTTTGGGACCATCTAATAATTCCTGACTTGGTTTGGCCCTGCACTTGCCATATGTGCAGACACTTTCTACTTGACTTTTGGATTCCTGCTCTGCTGTTGGTCGGTGTTGGCACTCTGTGTCTGTAGCTTTGGATTCTACAGCCTCACATATGTTCCGATTTAGCCTACCTCATGTGTTTTTTGCTGACACCTGGTGAATTGGATCCAGTCATAATAATCCCTTTTTTTGGTTTGTAAATGGACCACCCTTGCATTATACTGTGAATCCTTGGTATACAGTGGAAGCTTGGCCTGTCGTATATCACTTTAGGCCGTGACCTCGCATTATGTGCTGGATGAAGGTATTGTTTTGGAGAGTCATTGTTTGACATTAGTTCGTTGGCGTATATTTAATGTAAAATGCATAAATTGGGTCTGTTGACATTTTGGAGCAGCATTTGCTGTTATTTGAGGACTGGGCAACCATGCCAGTACTATTACATGTTGTTATGATCATAATACGACATCATATAAGCATAGTGTTCGGGACAGATATTTGGATAATATGGATGTTACATCTGTTTGGTAACACTTTTACATCCATCACTGACGAACGGTCTATACCAAACGGAACTTAATCTTTGAGGGCCTGCTTTCAATTTACAACTTTATTATAAATGTTTGGATTTGTTATCGCCTGATATTGATTTGTGAGACTATTGGAGGTAAAACTCATTTGTTGAGCCTATGAACAGTTGGGACCAGTGTCTTATTGGCATTAGAGATTGGTCAACTATGTTTGCATCATCAATTTTTACTGTGGTTACATTCAAACAGCACAAAGAAAATTCAATGCTTGAGACATTTATTTGGACACTATGGTGAAATGTATTTTGAATGTATGGATATTTTCTCAAGTTTTTTTGTAATATGTCATGTATTTTGATATCGCTACTACTACAAATGTGTATTAATATGATTTCTACAGTACTGAAAATTTTTTTGAGTATGTCTGGCAGTGCTGTTTAGGCTTTGGAACTTGTAACTCTTGCTTAGTGGATGTTAGTGTTTAGACACATTTGCAAGCTCTATAGTGGACATTATTGGGTGGCAGTTCCAGTTCTTCAGCCTTTACTGTGGTTGTATCAAAACAGTATGAAAAAACTTAGTGTTTGGGACATCCATTGGGAGAGTATGGTGATTACCCATGCATTGGTACTTGATTGGGCCACTTTGTACTTATTATTCTGAACTGTTGAAAGTTTCCATTATGAATGTGTACTAATACTGATTTCTACTGCAGTGTTTGAATAAGTCTGGTGGTGCTATCCAGACGTTAGAATTTTTAACTCTTGCTGAGTGGATGTTTGTGTTTGGGCACATTTGAATGCTTTAAAGTGGGTTGTTATTGGGTGGATATCCCAGTAACATAGCACCCTTAGTTTTCATGGTGGTTGCCTCAAAATAGTACGAAGAAGTTTAGTGTTTGGGATACACATTTGGTTAGTATGGTGGAGATGTATATATATTGACTATTTGGTATCCTACAGTAAGCAGTACTAAACAGGTGAACTGTTGAAAGTCCCTATGTTGGGATTTATGGACATCTATTCAAGTGTTTTTGTAACATGCTGCATATTTTGATGTTGTTATTACGAATGTGTATTAAAATCCACTGTTACCTAAATGCTTGATTTTCGTGAACATGTTTGATTGTGCCAAGAAGATGTTAGAGCCTATAGCTCTAGCTTAGTAGGTGTTATTTTTCAGACACATTTGAAGGTTCCCATGTGGGATATTATTGGGTGGAAATCCTGGTTACATTAGTTGTAGGTTCCTGTGTCATAATAATAAGCTATTTTTAGTCTTTTTGACATCTTGCATTGTTTATGGTTAACAATTGGGACAGTTTTGGATGGTATTAGATTCATAACAGGTTTACATATTTCCAATATAATTTGAACAGGTATAGAAGGGTGAACCCCTGTATGACCCCAGTTGGGACTAATAGCTCTATTGTGGACTTACTGCTTGTATATTTTTGGTTAGTCGTTGGCAGTTATATCTCTATCTGGGGTCTATTTATTAACAAATGAGGGTCTGATAAGGGTCTTATATGTTACCCATTATATTATACCTTTCTTATATTAGACTATTGGTTGAGACTAATAGCTTTATATACTTCATTGTGGACTTACTGCTGTGTATATATTTTTGGTTAGTCATTGATAGTTATATCTCTATCAAGGATCCATTTATTAACAAATGAGGGTCTGTTAAGGGCCTTGTATAGTACCCCACTATATTATATTTTTCTACATTGGACTATTGGTTGTATGTGCATATATACATACTGTGTACAGTTTCTTTGGTCCCCTTTTTTGTTATATTTTAGTTATTTGGACTTTTCACTATTTTAGGTGATCAGTGGTGGATCCCTGATGAACTTTTGTATTGGATTAGGTTTATTAGTACAGTGAGGGTTGTATTTAATTACACCTACACATATTGGCTACTTGCTTATAAACGTTACTGCTTGTATATTTTTGGTTAGTTGTTGACAGTTATATCTCTATCTGGGGTCTATTTATTAACAAATGAGGGTCTGATAAGGGCCTTGTATGTTACCCATTATATTATACCTTTCTTATGTTAGACTATTGGTTGAGACTAATAGCTTTATATACTTCATTGTGGACTTACTGCTGTGTATATAATTTTGGTTAGTCATTGATAGTTATATCTCTATCAAGGGTCTATTTATTAACAAATGAGGGTCAGTTAAGGGCCTTATATAGTGCCCACTATGTTATATTTTTCTACATTGGACTATTGGCTGTATGTGCATATACATACTGTGTACAGTTTCTTTGGTCCCCATTTTTGTTGTATTTTAGTTATTTGGACTTTTCACTATTTTAGGTGATCAATGGTTGATCCCTGATGAACTTTTGTATTGGATTAGGTTTATTAGTACAGTGAGGGTTGTATTTGATTACACCTTCACATATTGGCTACTTGCTTATAAACGATACAACTCCCTTGTGGACGAGTTTTTAGCAGACTGTTAGTCCTCTGGTGTAGCACTGGTGTATGGGTGCTCAGTACATTTGGATTAGTGAAGCAATTGTATTGCAGGTTAACAGATTGTGAGCTTATTGCCATGGATCTTGAGGTGATTCTAAAAGGCCTTTGTGCCGACAAAAATGATATACGAGTTTTTGGTATTTCCAATGATATTGGAAACAATATGGATGAGCAGAACATTGATCCAGTTGTCAGCTGCAATCTGATTTTCAATAAACTTGGAAAAAGTATGAAAACACAACAAACAAATATCTGGCACCTCAAGCTTTTTAAAGCTTACCAAAGCAAAGATATTACACCTTGTGGGCAAGATGGATGATTTGTTATTGCAGGAGTGGAGTCTTGCTCAACAGAATGCATCAATGTCATTTGTCCGCATTCTAAGTTCATATTATGAACGGACGATAGATGGAAATATTGAAGATGTTAGGAACTTGTGTGGAGAGTTGAAAATGTATGAGGGCCAACCCCAGTACTCTGTCTCAACAAGCTCACAAGGGAGCTTTTCACTTTTGAGAAGCAAATCAAAGAAAAGAAAATAGAGAAGTTCAGCAGGGATCTGAATGATTATCAGAGGGGTAAACCCTTTGATGCAAAGAAAATTGTCAGGTTTTCTGAGTCCAGTAAACCTATTTGGGGGGGAGGGGCAATAGAAAAAGACCCAGGTCTATCCTTGGGAAAACAATGAATACATATAGTAGCGTGAGTCATCAGCTACTGACATAGAGAGTGCCAACATACGAGACTCACCTGCCCCAAAGAAACAGCGTAGTGCAAAAGACCACCCTTTAGACATGGCAGGATGAGGGTTGGGAGAAAACACAAAAATAGACACAGTAGAGGTTTTACTTCAGACCCTAATGTCCCAGTAGCGAATGCTGATTATAATAATCTAAATATTTCCAATGTTGAAATTACCTCTGAGCAAAAACAACTTCTCAGTAAAGGCCTTAATTATGTTTCTGGCTATTTTGTGGATGAAACCAGTATGGTTACTGATGTACATGATTTTTGTCGTAAACTCGGTCTGACTGTTTTTGGTTTTAGAGATGATTCTCAAAGATCGACTGATTTCAAGTTTTTAAAATCTGAGTTCATGCCTCCTATGAACAAGCACGTGTCCATATTCCAACAGGTTGTGCTCAGGGATATCCATTTTGGATTGGGTCAATATACTCCAGTTGGTCATAACCTTACAGTTGGGGAACGACAAGCCTTACAGGAACTTAAGAACAACAAGAATATTGTGATATTACCAGCTGATAAGGGAGGGGCGGTAGTCGTTATGAATACGGATTATTGTCTGGGGAAGGCAAATGGACAATGTTAAGTTGTCAATCTCGCCTTCATTCTTGCTGGATGGGTTCGGAGCCGATCCTTGGCTCCGACTCGGCACTTGCTTTAGCTTGAGAACTCCTTTTACCAGCTCGAGGCAACCCTATATCCCATGATGCAAGGCGGAACTACCTCAGATCTCGTTTGCCGCTTAGCGAAAGAGGTCTCCTTTGCCAGCTGAGGTAAGTTGTTTTTTGTCAAAAAAAGCTTAGTTAGGGATTTATTTCCCCCTTTTTTCCCCTTTCATAGTGTGTAGTGTGTCTACAGCCCACCCTATTCCCTTATAGTTAAAAACTTTTAAATTCTTTTTGTAATTGTAAAACAGTTAAGTTAGGCCTAGACCCCATTGCTTAATCCCTACCTGTGTGTCTGTGTGTTTGGGGATTAATTGTGTGTTTGTTGGGGTGTGTGTGACTTTCTTCCTTAGAACTATGTCAAAGGAAGGCAAGGTCTCAGGCTTCAAGAAGTGTGACTCGTGCTGTCAGAAAATGTCTCTGACAGACGGTCACACTTCTTGTGTTTACTGCCTGGGGCCTTTGCACCTGCAGGACTCCTGTGCTTTGTGTCACTCTTTTAGCCAGAGAGTCCTGCAGGAAAGGAGGAATAAATTGATCCTCCGTGGCTTACTTAAGCCAGAAGGTTCTCCCTCTAAAACAGGGTCTAGTAAACCTTCTAAGCCACCGAAGGTTCAGGCTGCAGTATCTAAGCCTCCTCCGGTGGCTCGAGATCCTGGAGCCGATCTTTCTGCTTCAAGTTAGTGGGTTTGGCACCGATTCGTTCCGACACCGGTCCACTGGCCTTGTCGGCTCGGCTGGAGCCGACACCTTATCCAGCATCGAGCCGAGAAACCTTCGGCTCCATCTGGAATTCAGGGACTTCGGCTCCGATGACTTCGTCCGAAGAGATCTCGGTCCTCTTCGTTGGAGAGTATCCACTCGGCCCGGGTCTCCTCTTTGTCGGAGCGGAGCCATCGGAGCCGATCTTCGAGATCTTCCAGGCTGTCTGACCACGACTTAGAGAGGGTGGTAAGCAGGCTGTTGGAAGTCGCAGGCACTGGCCCAAATGCTCCATAGCCCGTCTCAGCAGACTTCGCTATTGCTTCACCTTGAACTTCCTCCTCCGACTCCCCACCAGAGTTCGGAGCCGGAGCTTCGGGACAGCGACTGTTTGCGCCGGAGCCGATACATCCTTCGGCTCGATCTCCTCCTTGAGACCTTCCTTGGAGGGATCCGGTCGTCGAGTTTCCTTGTCGGCTCCGAGGGGCTAGTGGCATCGGACCCTTGTCCGACCCGCTCTCCCTCTCGGGCTTTGGTAAGCTCGGCACCGACATCGGCCTCGGAGCCTTCCTCTCAGTGGAGCCAGGAATTCCTGTGTCCTCGAACGGGATATTCCGGTCTCCAGGGGGAGCCTTTGAGGTGATGAGGAGTGTCCTGGCTCCTGAGCCAGGTCAACGGTCCATCCTCTAGCTCCTCCCTCTTCGGTGCCTGTAGACACCTCTTGCCAGCCTCTTGCTCTCAGGCCCAGGGATCCATCGCCCCAGGTTTCCCCATTGGGAATTTCCTCCTCTTCAGTTTCTCCTGATCCTGCAGGTGAACCCCCACGGAAGAGGACGGTAAGAGGAAACACACAGACTCCCCTGAGTCTACTACATCTGATACCGACTTAGATGAGTCGGAGGGTTCATGATCCCCTCTGAGGATGTCTCCTTTTCAGACATCCTTGAGCTCCTCAAACAGAGGGGAATTGGCCATCCATTGATCCCTCCGAGGATGAGTCGGTATACCTGGAGGCTTTGGATCCTGACCCTCCACCTGGTGTCTCCGCCGACCCACTTAAGCAGGTAGTGGCTCGGAAGGCGTGGGCATCTCCAGATTCTGTGGAACCTGTCCCCAGGAGACCATCCAAGTTTATTACGGCCCCTACGGACAAACAGTTTCTTTCCAAGGGCGTCTCTGTGGATGCTGTGGTGGTGGCGGCGGCCACTAAGAAGGAACTGGTGGATCCTTCAGTACCTGTCCATCCTCCTAACAAGGATTCTAGGACTATGGACAGGTATGGAAAGCGGATGTTTTCTTCAGCGACCTTTGCTATGCTGAACTACCTTTGTCACTTCACCAGGCTTCAAAGAGATATTCTCAAAGAACTGGGTGAAGTGGTCCAGGATCCTTCTGCTGCTGGGGCCCAAGAAAAGATTGCCTCACAGCTAGCAATCCTGAATTCCTTATCCAACTCCTCCATGCGGCTCATATCCTATGCGGCCGATGGGCAGGCACAGGAATGGCTCTTAGATGCCAAGCCTGGATGCGACTTTGTAATTTGGACCCCTTTAAGGCGTCCTTCACCAATACCCCCTTTGATGGTTCGGCTTTGTTCGGACCTCAGGTGAAGGATACCTTGACCAGGTGTGAGCAGGACGGTAAAACTCTTTCTGCCGTTGGAGTCCATTTTTCCACCCTTCTAGACCATATCCCAAGGGTCAGAAGGGAGGAAGATGTGGTTCCAAAGCCCAAGGAGCTACACCGGACACACGTGGTCAGTTTACCCCAGAGGCAGAGGGGTAACAATAACAGACGCCCTAGAGGCAGGGGGTCCTCAGAACCAGGGCAACAGGGAGTCTCTTCCTGAGAAGCCCTTACAGCACCCCTGAGGTGTTGCCCGACTGTCCACCCTTGGAGGCAGTCGGGGAAGGATTTCGCTGTACCCAGTAGCCTGGCATTCCCTCTCACAAGATGTGTGGGTACAGTCGATCATATCCGAGGGTTACAAAATCCCTTGAAGGTATCCGACCTCAACAATCCCTTCCAGACATCTCACCCGGTCAAAGGGATTTGGCAGAACAGGAGGTTTCAAAGCTCCTAGGAAAAAGAGCCGTCCAGACTGTTCCGGCAGACCAAGTAGGATCCGGCGTCTACTCAAGATTCTTTTTGGTCCCCAAAAGGACGGGAGATTGGAGACCAATATTAGACCTGAGCAGTCTAAACAGATTTGTCAAGAAGGCAAGATTCCGGATGGTCACGCTTCAGTCCATTCTGCCCTTTCTGGGCAAGGACAACTGGATGTGCTCTATAGACCTTCAGGACGCGTACTATCATATAAAGATTCACAGGCGCTCCAGAAGGTTTCTCCGCTTTCGGCTAGGGACCAGTCATTACCAATTCAGAGCCCTGCCCTTTGGCCTCACTTCAGCCCCCAGAGTGTTTACCAAATGCATGGCAGTGGTCACAGCTCATCTGAGACGTCAAGGATTCCAGGTGTTTCCTTATTTGGACGACTGGCTCCTCTCCGCCACCACCAGGTGTCAACTTCTTCAGACCAGAGACTACACTCTGCAGCTTTGCAAGAGTTTGGGGATTTCGGTAAATTTCAAAAAAATCTTCTCTGCAGCCTTGCCAATCTATCACCTTTATAGGCGCAGAATTAAACA
This sequence comes from Protopterus annectens, assembly GCF_019279795.1. Lineage (NCBI taxonomy): Eukaryota > Metazoa > Chordata > Ceratodontiformes > Protopteridae > Protopterus > Protopterus annectens. The sequence continues at coordinate 1,221,892,344 of NC_056739.1, forward strand.
CAAAATGTTAGCCAGACTAACAGATCAAAGAATTGGACATCCAAAAAATTCTATTGCAGAGCAGCAAGGTCAAAGCCAGATTGATACTAAAGGTTCTAGGTCTTATGGCTGCGGCCATTGTTCTTCTACCACTGGCTGCCTTCTGCAGTGGATGTTATTCACCCAGTGGTCGTACACAGTCTTCCGATGAGGCACGAAATCTTAGTCACACAATTGTGCAGAACTCACCTGAACTGGTGGATATCTTCCCTCTTCTTCATCAGGGCCGACCCTTTGTTCTCCCTCCTCCAGTTGCCACAGTTACTACGGATGCCTCTCTGATCGGGTGGAGCATTATCAGGGCAGGATGGTCCACGAGTCGTGGCTACCCATAGAATACCATCTGCACATCAATGTCCTGGAGATGAGAGCGGTGCTTTAACGTTGCAAGCCCTCAACGACTTTCTTCCCACGGGACTATTGCAGTACAAACGGACAACATGTCCGTGGTCTGGTACATCAACAAGCAGGCGGGACCAGGTCCTATCCGTTGTGTCGAGAAGCTCTCAGACTTTGGCAATGGGCAATCTCCTCTCATCGGTTTCTGATAGCAACGCACATCCCCGGCAGGTCCAACCACTTGGCGGACAGGCTGAGCAGATCCATTCTGATGCCTCACGAGTGGTCTCTCAATCAATCTGTAGTGGATCAGATTTTTCTGAAGTGGGGCACACCTTGTTGCGATCTTTTGCTACACCTCAAAACAACAAGTGCCCCGATTTTTTCACCCTCTTTCCCCTACCAGGCCAACCCCTGAGAGACTCTCTAACCCAGGATTGGCCCCGGGACTTCTGCTTTTCCTCCTTTTCCCTTGATTCCACAAGTCATTCAGAAAGCCACCGTTTTGAGGGCCAAGTTGATTCTCATTGCCTTACTGGCCTCGACAAATTTGGTTTCCGTCTCTGCATCGTCACCTCCTGGTGCAGCCCTGGCATCTGGACCCAGTTCCGGATCTCTTGATCCACCAGTCGGGTCAGCACCATTCATTCCCTCAGCCTCACTGCTTGGTTGCTCCACTTCCTTCCCTAGCCAGGCTTCCGATGATCTCTGATTCAGTCAGAGACATCTTAGTGTCTTCTTTAAAGTCGTCCACCAGAACTGTTTATGCTAGCAAGTAGCGTTTTCTATTTGGGCAAATTCCAGGAATATTGATCCCTTTACTGCTCCTGTGCATTCTGTTTTAGATTTCCTGGCTGAAGTTTTTCATTCAGGATCTTCTTCATCTACAGTTAAAGTTCAACTGGCTGCTATTTCCAAGTATCATGTTGGCTTGCATGATAATAACATTATGTCTCGTAGATTATGCAAGGCCTTTCTGAGAGGAGTTTTTCTCCTAAAGCCGCCGATAAAGCATCCTCCTCCGCAATGGCATCTAAATTTAATGTTGGCATCCTTGATGCTACCTCCCTTCGAACCGTCTGCTTCATGTTCTTTGAAGTTATTGACCTGGAAAACTATATTCTTACTGGCTGTCACTTCAGCAAGAAGGGTTTCCGAGATTCAAGCTCTCTGCATTCGTTCCCCTTACTTGGTTTTTCATAAGGACAGGGTATCCTTAAGAACGAACCCGTCCTTTCTCCCCAAGGATGTCTCAAACCAACATTAACCAATCCATAGATCTACCAGTCTTTTTCCCAAACTATTCTGACAGAGCTGAACAAAAGCTTCATTTTTTGGATGTCCATCGTCAGCTCAGGTACTATTTGCATAGAACGAAACAATTCAGGAAATCGGACCAATTATTTGTCTCCTATGCAGAAAACAGGATAGGTCTTCCAGTTTCTAAAGTGACCTTATCCAGATGGTTGTCTTCCACCATTTCCTATGTGTACTCTCTGAGGCAAGCAACTACCTTCTAAACCGAAAGCACACTCAACCAGGAGTCTATCCACTTCTGCAGCCTTTCAGGATAGACTACCCATTGATACCATTTGTGCAGCAGCTACTTGGGCCACTCCTCATACCTTTGTCTCTCATTACAAGTTAGACTTGGCCTCCAGAGACAGGGCCAGTTTTGGTTCCACAGTTCTCAAGAGTCTGTTCCATTGAGCCACCCGGGATACAGGTGCTAGGACGCGGCGGTCCCATCCAGCAAGAATGAAGGCGAGATTGACAACTTAACATTTAGAAGTTATGTACCTACCATAACGTTCCATGTTAGTTGTCTTCTCTTTCTTGCATCCCTCCCTCCTTCCCCCTGGCCTGGACAGATCTTGAAGAGTTCCTATCAGGTTGTTTCCTCCTGAGCCTTCATTTGAGGACTCTTATTATGAACTTGGGTTTTCCTTGTTGTGTTAGGTTAGTCCTTAGCAGGGTAGGTTAGCTACCAAACGAGATCTGAGGTAGTTCCGCCTTGCATCATGGGATATAGGGTTGCCTCGAGGTGGTAAAAGGAGTTCTCAAGCTAAAGCAAGCCGAGGATCGGCTCCGAACCCATCCAGCAAGAAAGAAGGTGAGAGAAGACAACTAACATGGAACGTTATGGTAGGTACATAACTTCTAAGTTTTACCTATTGACCCCATACCCAGTTTCAAAAGGGAAATTGATTCCTTCCTAACTAAGGCTGTTGAAGATTCAGATTTCAGATTCTGTGAAATTACAATTGAATGTTTCAGATCCTCAGAACCAGATATTATACCTATTAACAAAGATACACAAATCCCTGACTAAAACCCCCTGGTAGCCCTATAGTTTCCAGCAGTGGTTCATTGACTTAACCTCTTTCTGTATTTCTGACCCAGTACTTGAAGCCCTGCTAAATTTGATTCATGCCAGAATACAGGATACAACTCAATTTCTTAAAATATTATCAGATACCCAATTGGAGCCGGATTGGCTTCTATGTACCCTGGATGTAAAAGCTTTATACACCAACAGTCCCCACTGGGCTGGGCTCCAGGCCTTACATCACTGGTTGGAACGAGCAAATCTGTATCCAGCAGGTTTCAGTACATTATTAATATGTATGGTGGAACATATACTTAGTAAAAATGTTTTCTATTTCCAGGGGGAATGTTTTTGGCAAACTCAGGGTACTGTGATGGGTGCATCTTTTGCATCCATCTATGCAGACCTGTTCATGGCTTATCTTGAGGAACCAGATGATGTATGACCCCACTCATAATATCTATATGAATGAATTGGATCTTTGGAGGAGGTACTTGGATGATTGCTGGTTGGTGTGCCGGGCTGATAGCAATATTTGATGGAATTCGTTCAGTATTTGAACGACAACAAATGGGGTATAGAGTTCACATTAAATTCAGATCATCAACAAATTAATTTTCTTGATGTGACAGTCATTAGAAATTCTGACAACACTCTTAGAACTCATTTTGCAAGTGTCCTCAGTATAATAATTTGCTTTTTGCCACAAGTATTCATCCTAGCCACACCATCTGCAACATCCCAAAGTCCCAATTCTTGCGTATAAAAAGAATTTGTTCTACACCGGGGGATTATGTTACCTCCCAACAAGACCTCATCAATAGATTTAGAGTTAGGAGTTACAAACAACATGGTATCATAGCTGCTAGCAATTGGGCCTCAGATTTAGACAGGTTGCAACTATTGGACTATAAAAATACAACACAGAGAGTTGAGTCCGATAATATTAGATTTGTAACTACATACGGGCAACAACATAAATTTGATTCGGAGGGTAATTTCTAAACATTAGAACATATTAATGGCTAATGATGAATTGCATCACACTCTTGGTCCCAATTGTCGGTTTTCATATAGGAGAGGAAAGACATTGGGATCACACTTTTCTTATTTCAAACGTACCAGTACAGGAGGTGCAGTTCATCATCAAATAACTATCACTGGGGACAAATTGTTGGGCACCTGTCCTTGTGGCCACTGTTCTTCGTGTCAATATATTTTCAAGTCTAAGCAATTTACTAGTAAGAACACAAGTCAGGTTTTTGATACTAGATTCTTTGGGAACTGTGGAACGGACTGGGTAATAATTTAGTGACATGTTCTTGTTCGGCTTTTTATATAGGCCAGACATCACGTCCCTTGCGCCTTCTCGTGTCAGAGCATCGGATTGACATGCGGAATAAGCGATTGACCAATGCATTATATAGACATTTTACTATCCACTGTACTGCACAATTCCACTTTATGATTACAGACAGGATTCATGGCAATAGGCATTGTTGGCATTCGATCCTAAATAGAAAAGAGAAATATTGGATTATCAGGTTGGGGGGGGGGTCTCCTTTCACTGGGGCTCAATGATCATTTATGAAATTTATGTAATTTATTAATTTATGAAATTTGTTATATTCTGTAGGTTTTACTCTACAAGCATTGAATATTAGTTGTGAGATTTTTTGGGGTTAATGTGTTTGTATTTGTATGTGTTGGGGGTAATGACATAATCTGTGAGGCTGAATGTTCATTGGTGGGACTGCTTTATACAAATTGCAGGATGTCATGTATTTTATGCTATATTTCCCCCTGAGGAAGGCATGTTTGCCGAAACCGGTTTGGGATCATCTAATAAATTATTTACTTACCGGTTGTGCTTTTTACACCTTGGTGCTGGGCGCTTGTTCACCCATGTCATATTTCCCATTCTTAAGAACTCCAAACTTATCTGCATTCTACAGTGTTGCCTTAAAGAGAGGACATTGGTCGTTTGTCTTTAGGACTGTTGGTAGGGCAAAGACCAGATAGGTCAGTGGAGCAGAGAGAAACAGGCACAGCGTATCAGGGGATATTTCTAGCCTGTACAAGCTTCTGTCCCTAGAGCATTCATCTCTTATTTCATCAGTAGTCTTAAGAAGCAAAACCAAATAATAAAAAGGTCCCACTGACAAACCAATTAATAAACACTAGAAACACAAGGCCTTTTGTTTTTCTTGTAAAGTATAGACAAATAGACCACATATGCTGTGCTGATGAGGTCATAAGAAGGTCCAAACATGCATGTCCACAGCTAGTGGAGATTGGCTCTTTGTTGACCTAAATGTATCCATAAAGACTTGAAACGTAAAAATTCATGGACATTCAGAAGCCATGTAGCTGAAACGCTTGATGTCCTTGAGATCATTTATATATATCCCATGGCCCTTTGTTACTGGAGCATTAAGGTATCAAGACAGTGAAAGCTCTAGCTTGCCTAGGTTTTTGCTTTTTACTAGTTATTCTTAAGAATCAGGATAGCAGTCCCAGTTTTCAGGACATTAAAATGTGTGTAGAAAAGCTTTTCCTGCAGTGTCAGGCAACTACATGGAGGCCAATATTGTCAGAATAGATTAAATGTTAAAGGGATTCTGCAGGTTTGGGTTTCTCCTTGGAGATTGAGAAAGAGGAGACCTTGGCTTTGCATCCCTCAGACTGCATCCCCTCCTGCCCCCCTTAGATATGGATTAGATGATGAGGAAGACAGTCTTGTTGTGCTCTCTGCCTAACGATGTTTCAGTTGTCAAAACCATCATGGGGATGAGAAAGGACTTTGTGAGACACAAATGAGATTTTTTATGCTAGGAAAATATATTTAAGTATCTTAGGTCTGGAGGAACCAAAACCATTTGGTCTTTCAGTGTTTAAATGCCTTCATAGTGGCATATTTGGAACTAGACTCTCAGCTTTCTGTTCCTAAGAAGCTGGACTGTTTTTGTAGAACCCATCAGACTTGCAAATACCTTTAGAGAAATCCATTGGCAGATAATCTCTGAAGGTGCCAAGACTGTTTCAGGGCCTAACAGACTCCCTAATGACAGGAGAAGTAGAGTCCTGAATGGATTGGTTAAAAAAGGGTGCATGTGTTGTATTTCATCCCCCTTAGCATTTAGGGCTAGGAATATAATCAAGTTTAAGGAAGATCCCAAAACAAATAAAAGACTTAAGGTCTTATGCGTTGGGTTGCCACCTTTTCAAATGCCCAAAGTGGGACATTTTTTGTAGAAACGTGAAATTTTGCAGGGCAAAGCATACCCATGATCACTGCAAAAGACAAAACTTCACTTTTTTGCCCAAATAAAAGTTTATTCTTGTAGCATTTGAGTTGTTTATGCTATTTCATATAACATTTAGGTGTTTCAGATGTAAAATAACTGTTATGTAACTATTAAAGAAAACTTTGGAAATATGTTTGTCCTAAAATCTCAGGACATTTACGATAAGTTTTTTTTCGCAGGACATAACTGCCCAAAAGGGGACTGTCCCTCACAAAGAGGGGACGGGTGGTAATCCTACTTATGCATGGATGCTGTTGACACTGTTTTCGCAGTAGCCACTGTGAGGTCAGTGATCAGGTTGCATGCCTGGTTTTGGGTGCCAGTGTTATGGAAGGATGTTAAAGGGGACCTGCTTAACAAGAATTTTTTGTTTGGAAAACATTCACAGGATATGTTCATGAAGGCAGAAAAGAGTAAATTGATGCAGATAGTAAAAACTTTTTCATCCTCTCATCTTTTGCGTACACCAGAAATTATTCTTCCAAAACTCAGCCTTTTTTCAGATGCTAGACCAAAAGCCAGCTGACTAAAAATAGAAAACCATTGAAAAGCAAACATAGTGGAGAGGAAAGGAGACTAAAAGATGTCAGGAAACAGTTCATGTCCCTCTTACCAGTCATCACTCTGCCACCACCTCCCCCCCTGCCTCTCCTTCCTTCACAGTCATCCCACCTGAATGGAATAATATGCTCATCCAGGCTTCTCGGATCTAGGTGCTTGGTGATGAGCATCATTACACATGGGTACAGGTTAAAATCTGAAACCATTCCACCCTTTAAAGCTGTCTGTAATTCTGGAAGAACAGCTTCACCTTCCACCCCACTTTCTCATCAACATTTGAAGTAAAGGGTGAAAGAAGAGATCCCAAGGGAAAGAAGGGTCAGGTTTTACTATTTATTTCTTGTGCTCAAAAAGGACAGGTCTTTGAGACTAGTTTGATAGGTTTGCTCCTAAAAGTGTTGAAATTCAAGATGCTATCTCCCCTGATACTGCTTCCCTTAGTTTTGTCAGGAGCTTTTCTACATTTGACATAAAGGATGCTTAGCTCAATCTTCCAGTTCACAAGAAACACAGAAAATTGTTATGTTTCAGGTCTGGGCTTCCTTCCCTGTCTGTTTACTTCCTTGCCCTTCAGACTACTGCACCCAGGGTTTTCATGAAGTGCCAAAGGGTTACACATTTGCCCATGTCTGGATAATTGCCTCATTCAAGCCCAGATGGAGCCAAAAATGATCTAGGCAACCTGGGAATCCCCAAATATTGCATTAGAGATCTGAGATTCTCACTCATTCTACCCAAATCAAGCTTTACTGCAGACATGAGAAAGGTATTCTCGGTGGCAGTTCTGAACTTACAGCAATGCAGGGTGTGCCTCCCAGGTCATAACTCCTTATTCCTGCATGTGTTCTTCACCATTATGTACTGTATAGCAACCAGTGACTTTGTTGGTAGTCTTTATGGTGCTTCTAGCCAGATTACGTATTAGGAAATTCCACTGGCTCCTTTAGTCCTCCAAATAGCAGTATTTGCAACCACTGGACAAGGTTGTCCAGGTGTAGCTGTGTATCCAAAGGGAGTTAATTTGGTGGGTGGTGCAGGTTCTCAGGAGCAGGGTTAGTCCCTTTTCTCAACCTGAACTGATATAGTATCTGATGGCTGATACCTCAGACTTTGCATGTGGCATGCATTCCTGGAACCTTGTCAATTCAGAGATCCTGGTCTCCTTTGCAGAGGGGCTTTTACACATCAGTCTAAAGGAGATTGCAGTTATTCTCACTGACAAAATATTCACAGCCCACTTGAAAATGGAGATTCCTGTGCTCACCATGGACAGTACCAGGCTGATGTAGTACATAGACAAGCGAGCATGCAAAGGTTTGTGTCTGTTATGGGGACTAGTAATATAGGTATGAGAGCTAGCAGTTCATGATAACCTGGAATTCAAAATAGTGTATATACCTTTGCAGTGCAACAGCATCGTGAACAATGTGAGCAAGGCGTGCTCTTGAAAAAACAAGAATGGAAAATAAACACACAGGTTTTCCAACAACTGGCCCTTATGGAGGATTCTGGACTTGTGATCCATTCACCTGTCTGTTGACTAACCAGCTACTAATTTATTAGACTAGGTTCCTGTGCAGTGGTGCTTAGAGAGCAGATGCCTTTTCATTCCAGTGACAATATCTGTTCTGTATGCCTCTATTCCCCCACATCACATATCCCAAGGTTTTTGGAGATGTTCCAGAGGGAAGTACCGAATAAGAAGCTCATCTTGCTTATTTTTGGCACTACAACACTCGTGCACTATGGTAGCCCAGATGGCCAAGGAGACTCCTTATCCTTTGCTTCAAAAGGTAGACCTTTTCGTTCAGACATTTGGAACTCTGGGTCAGCTGTCCTGAAGATTTGATTGCTATTCATGACAGGAACCCCTTTTTTCCCCTTAGGACATGCCAACTGTATTAAAAGAAACTGGGAAACCTAATACAAGGAAGTCATATCAGACACAGTAAAAAAAATGCTTCATTTGGCATAAAAAGAGGAGCAGGGACCTGATAGAAGTTGGAATACCCCTTTTTCTGTCTTCACGGTCATCTTTGCCAGGAGCAGGAGTAACTTACTCTTGTTTCAAAGCTCATGTCACTGCCATCTCTGCATACATTCTGCAGGAGATACCCCTGGTGAGCATTGATGATCAAGTAGTTTTTAAGGGAATTCATCCACCTTAGACTGTGGAGAACCTTTCAAGCCAGCAGCTTCAGTAACACTAAAATATTAGTCGTGGATGACCATTTTTTAGAAAATGTTGAATTATCCAGGAGGATTTGGGAGCCTACAGCCTCAGTTTTTCAAAGGGATAGGATCCGTCTTGGAATAAATATGCTTAAGGTAGCATCAGAAATGTGTCTGAATCAGTCTATTCAACGTCCATTGTTTTTCCCCCTCATCCCTCAAAGTGATCTGTCAGATATTCACATTCAATTAATAAAATTTAGACTGAACAAAGTACATGAGGCTGAAAGACCGCTTACTTGTGTTTTTATCCAAGCTAGGAAGAATAAGCCATTATGTAAGCAGACCCTCTGAGTGGCTGGTTCACTTTGTAGTTCTCTACTGTGAAAAGAGAGGCAAATGTCTGCATGAGCCAGTTAGAACACACCACACTAGGGCAGCATTAACTTCATCATTCTGTAGGCCCATTTCAGCCCAGAACTTTGCTGAGGTAGCCACTTGATCATCAATGCCATAGCCCTTCACGGCACTACAGATTGGTTATGCAGTCTAGAGGCAGAGCAGGGCTTCGAGCACTTGTTATGTAGGGGGGCATTAATGAAAGAGCACTGTGAGCCCACAAACCTTTGAGTTATTCCTTGTTCTTGGTTCAGCTGTGGAAGTCTTTGAGGGAAAGTATGGAATTCTATTGCAGCAGCAGCAACAGTAGCTAGAGTTCAAAGGGCCAAAAGAACTAATAGAGTTGTGTGAGAAGTGACTGGAACTGTAGGCTTTTAAGGTAGGATCACTGATGCAGTACATGCTCATACCCACCTTTCCCCCCTTTCTCCATCTTCAGGTCATTAGATTATATGATCACTGGAGAGATGGGATGAGAATGCTAAGGGCAATATGAACAGTTTTTCTGTCTAGTTTTATGCTTGAAGAACTATTATTTCATGATCAGGATACCAAAAACGAGTCTCATTTTACTTAAAAGTTGGTTGTTCTGTGCATGGGACATAGCCTCCCCCATTTTTTCACTGGAAGAAAAAAACAGACTACCATCCTTGTTTTATCTGTTCAAGCTTGCACCCTTGCTTGGAGAGAAGCGTATCTCATAGCCCTACATCTGCAGAGCTTTGAGATTTTGGCTGTTTGGAAGCACATAAACCTTCAGCAGATTCTCATGTATTCTCTCCTGCAGCAGTGACCTGCTCAAATGTCTACATTTTTGGTGAGTTTTCAAGCAACTGCATTTTCACACATCAGGAGCAAGCACATTTAGTGTAAGAGATGTTGGCCCTGATATTTGAGCTCTATATGTTCAGGATAATCTGGAGACCAGATCTAAAGAATGTTACAAAAGGTTATGGATGGAATGTGTCTTGAGCATGGATAATGCATCCCTACCAGCTCTGCAGACTAGTAGCAATAGAGAGCCCTTCTACATTCCATCTTATCAAAATTCCCTAGTACAGCAGTTAAGCATCTGTTCCCTTAACGTATAGGTGTTCTGCTGCCTGATTGTTCGCTGGGGGAACTCTAGAAGAGGAAGATCTGTTTGCTTACTCTCTGAAGAGTCATCTCTGAGAATTCTCTTCCAGGTACCTATGCAAAGAAGTCTTGGGAAATGCATGATATTTTGCTACACTGGTGCAAGGGGTAAAGAAAGCCTTTCTTCTGTCTTCCTCTCCTCCCAGAAGTACACTTTAAACCAAGAGAAGAGAGGGTCTTATTTTGATAGTCCCCATTTTATTCATGATAATTTTGGTTCTCCTAGCTACTGTGGCTGAGTGTGTGTGGGGGGGCACAATTCCTATTACTCTCTGCACATTACTGATGAAACGGAGAGGAGACACTATTATATCCAAATCTCAAAGGCCATAGGCTAACAGCCTGAAGGCTAGGACTTTATTCTCAGACTGGATTTACTACCTTCCTTAGTTGGTTATATTATAGAAAGCCAAAAAATCTGTGTCTGGAAAATCTTGTATGGTAAAATGGAAGCGGTTCTCCTCTTGTTGACCCTCTCAGTGAGTGTTAAGCATTTTAACTGACAGCCTTGTATGGTAAAGCACCAGTGTACAACTTCTGTTAGAGTACATCTTTTTGTCCCTGTTAGTTTGCCTGTTTAAGGGCGGCCGCGGTGGTGCAGAGGTTAGCGTTGCTGTCTCACAGCAAGAGGTTCTCTGGTTCGATCCTTGGCTGGAGTGCCTTCTGTGCGGAGGCTGCATGTCCTCCCTGTAGTTGCGTGTGTTTCTTCCGGGTGCTCGGTTTCCTCCCACATCCCAAAGACATGCTGTAGGTGGATTGGATACTCTAAATTGGCCCTAGGTGTGAGTGCGTGCGTGTGTACGCCTTCCATGGAAGGTTGGACGCCGGGCTGGCAACTCGACACTGTAAAACTCCACTGCTAATCATGAGCGGACACGTGGTCTGCTGTGGCGACCCCTAACCGGGACAAGCCAAAAGAAGAAGTTTGCCTGTTTATGAACCCCCAACTTGACTGCCAGTCCTACAGTTAAAACTACTACTAAAAGAGATCCTTATTTGAGACTCCTGAGAAGTGTATTAACATTTTTCATGATCTCAGTTTTGTCATTGAAAAGCTCACCTGGACTCAATTTTTGAGCTAAGCAGTAAATACTACTGTTAAATTTTTGTCCTAAAAAACTCTTTCCAGTAGCAGCAGCATGCACATTAAAGTTGTTAAGTTGCAAAACCCTAATGTATACAGAGCTTTACATCACAATGCATAGTGGTACAGTATGATTAAGGACTAACCTCTTTTTATGAATAAGGTAATTTCATAGCTAGCCTTGAATCAGACTGTTCAACTGTTATCCATTTGTCTCCAGAGGGGAAAAAAAAAAGAGGGAGGAGTTTTTTTTGTAAGATGAATATTTAGATACAACTAAGATATTTGTGATGATGATGACACCTTTACATGAAGCCAGGAAACTATGAGCACTCTACTATACGGTTCGAAAATGGCAAGCTAACCAGTGCATATTCCAGTGTGGCAGTAATCAGCCCAGACTGCCTGTGAAGCAGCTGCATGGACTTGTATTCACACCTTCTCCAGGCAGTACAAGTTGCATTATTCCTGCTGCAGAGCAAAATGTGCCATTGTGGTGTTGCTGGACATGCTAGCTCCTCAACCTGTAGTGCTTTAGTACTTGTCCTGTCTGTGACTGTGTTTATACTGCAGCAGTGATCTCTATGACAGACATAGTACAACTGTGTGATCAGCTCACAACAGTCACTGTTAAATCACAGGGATCAGTGTTGCCATACTGGCTTCTTCTCTCTGGCTCCATGTTATCCCAAAGCACTGAAATTAAGAGCTCCTTCTATATTACTCCCTATTGCCAGTCTTCCATAAGTCTGGACAGGTGAACATAATGTCTTCAGAAATGCTTTAAAGTACATCCACCCCCCAACAATATATACACAAGCATAGGTTGAAAGGTAAAGTTGTATGTGTCCTCTCTGTCCTTCTCCTTTACATAAAAAGACTGTAATATGGTGTGGCCTGCTCTCCTTTTTTTGCTTGATGTCCTGTTGATATCCTCAGCATGGGGAGGAGATCTGTTCTGCTGTGGAAGTCTTGCCTGATGAGTGCATGTCTGTCTGCAGCTAAATCCTGTTTATGTTGAATTCAACAGCAGCATTGATCCCCATTTTTGAACATCTTCCTTTATGTTAAATTGATAATACAACTATAGTTTTTGTTTTGTTTTCCAGGAACATTCATAAATGTTTAGCCACGAATCTGTATTCCTCCTGTCTTCCTGTTATGGGTATTCAGCACATATATTAGCATGTTGCATCATTGCTTTCATTTTAGGATGGTCATTTGTGAGAAACGAAATGCTGTGCTCTTGTGTATTTCACTTTTGAATTCCTGACAGCTCTGCCAAAGGCTGATGTTTAGCACAACTTTTTAGAGCTTTGCTTCCTTCTCCTCTCGTACACGGCTGACCCCACATTCTGTGGAAAGTCATCATGTCCTGATATAAGTATAGCATCCACCTGCTTATTCTGCAGATGTTCATCATGTTTCACTGTTGTAGTAATTACACTTGGGTTATCCTGCTGGCAGGCTACCCGCAGTCGCTATCCTGCTGGCAGGCTACCCACAGTCGGCCTGAATTCCAAAGTCCTGGTCCGGCGTTGGTTGCTGTCGCCTCTTCCCTCACGTCAGTGCACCAGGGGTATAAAAGATGCAGTCAACACCATTTTCTTCAGTCTTTCTTGCTGCACGGTGCCCGAAGCAAAAGCAGTTCGCAAGTGCTGGTCGGCCGACTCCTGAGATTTTCGAAATTGAATTTCAGATCCGAAGTCTTCAATAAAGCTAAGTACCCCGTTGGGGAAACTTTTTCTTGCTCCAGACCGATGTCAGTAAAAGTTAACAATTGTATTTCTTGTGGGAAGTAAATACCACATAAGGATTTTCATTCTTACTGTATTCCTTGCCTAGGCCCTGACCACAACGTTGCTAGTTGTCGGTTTTGTGCTAGATTCAACCAACGCACTATTAAGCGTCTGTTCGATTTTGCTTTACATTATTTTGGCCGAAGGTTTAACTATATAATGCCGTCAGAACAACCGACGACTGGAGTTCATAAAAAATGCAAGGACAAAGAAAAGGACAGGCATCCGAGGTCCAAAACCGACGACGAAGCCTCTTCTAGGCCAGTCGCCGATTCGCCGGTTCTCCGTGAGGCGCTTTTACAGCCCCTGACACCCGCTACCTCAGAGCCACAGGCCGCCTCCGACTCGCACGTGGAGACATCTAGGCCTCTGGAAACTCAAGGTATTGGGCCTATGGAAACTATTCCCTCAGATGGGTCCAGAGCCGCTGAGCAGGCATCGGCTTCTAAGGGTGTTTTCAGACCTACACAGCTTACTATCAAGACCACTTCAGCAGCCAAGGCAAAGTCTAAAACACCTTTAAAGACAAAGAAACAAGTACAGCATTCTCCTGGACAGTCATCCATGCCAAAGAAACAGATGCTTAAAATGACCGAGGACCTAATTACTTTGATAAGGGGTTCCCATCCCCCTCCTGATAAAAAGCCTAGGCAAGACACTGACTATGACTCCTCTGACTAGGTTTCTATTTCCTCTGATTCCTCTTCAGAACAGGGATATTCTCTTCCTCCATATGAGGACTCTTGACGCTGAAGAATCTATCCCTTCAGCCTCTCCTCCTGAGGATTACTCTTTGGGGGCTACCCTGCACACCATGAGGGAGCATTTCCATTGGGAGAGCCAGGATTATTCAGAATCCAAGAAAAGGCTCCAAGACTTTCTTTTACTGCATCAGCACAGGCCCCTTGCTATCCCCCCTGTACTAGATATTGTTGATGATGTTTTTTCTGAATTCAGTTTGTCTCCTGATTCTGTACCCCCTGCACCAGTTAAACCAGATAGGTACTACAGGGTCCCAGATTCGCATACATTTCTTTATAAAAACCCTGCTGCTGACCCAGAAATAATTTCTTAGGGTCCCAAAGGGGTCAAGGCTTCCACTGCAAAAAACCCTGTTCCCTCTGATAGGGATTCTAGAGCACTGGACAGATGGGGGAAAAAAGTTTACACCTCTGCTACTTTAGCTGTAAGGTCTTTAAACTGCCAGTTTCACATGCTTAAATATCAACAATACCTTATGTCTTTGCTAAAACAGAAAATGCTTACAAGCTCAGAATGTCCTGAAAATAAGGAAATGCAGGATTTATTGCATGCAGCTGAACAAGTGGGAAAGCATACTTTGCAATGTGGTTTTGATTCATTAGAGGCTTCTTGCAGATCAGCAGTTACAGGTTCTGTCATTCGAAGGCATGCTTGGTTAAAAGAACAAAGTTTACCTGATCATGTTAAAGCAAAATTATTGGATGCTCCATTACAGCATGATACTTTGTTTGGTGTTAAGGCAGAAGAGGTGTTAAAGAAAATGGAGGATAAAGCAAAATTAATGTAGACAGTAATGGATTGCTTACAGGTTCAGCCACCCAGATTTAGCAGGAACTGGCCTTCTACAAATTGGTCCTTTCCAGTGCCAGACAGGCCACAAAGAGGCAGATACAGACGCCCAAGAGGCAGATCTCAGCCCCAAGGCTCATACAGACCTAAACAATGGGGTGCTTCAGCCCCCAAAGGCGGAGAAGACAAATCACAACCTTGTAGGAAACAATCCCAATGACTTTCCTCTACCAATGCCAAGAACTTACCTTTTGGCAGCACCCTTAGGGGGAAAACTAGCATTTTTCTCACAAAATTGGCACATGATCACCCAGGACAAATGGGTACTGAATATTGTTTCTCAGGGTTACAGGTTCCACTTTCACACCCAAACAAGGCCAAAAGGTATGCCAGACCTGCCACACAATCAATGGGCAGAGGCACAAAAGCAAATTTCTGCTCTCATGGACATGAGGGCTATTCAAAAAGTACCACAGCAAGAGCAGGGGCAAGGATTTTACTCAAGACTTTTCTTGGTACCCAGAAAGGACAAAGCTTGGAGACCAATAATGGACCTGTCTACTCTAAATACTTTCCTGGACGTTCCAAAATTCAAAATGTTGACACTGCAGCAACTTCTACCCATGCTGGGCAAGAAGGCTTGGCTAGTTACTTTGGACCTCAAAGAGGCATACCTGCATGTCCCAATCAGACAATCTTGCATTTTGCAGACAAAAAGCAATTCAAATATATCCCTACTTGGTCGACTGCCTTATTCAAGCAGAGAGCAAGGACATTCTACTAAAGCATCTGGCATTTGTAAAAAGATTACTAATTTGCCTAGGGTACACAGTAAACAAAAAGAAATCAAAACTAGTGCCCTCTCAAGATATAATATTCCTGGGTGCAAGCTTAAATACAACTGCCCAGATGGCTTATCTCACGCCAGACAAACAAAGGCAACTGACTCATTACTTTCAAATGATGGCAACAAAGACCCAGCTACCTGCAAGAAAAATTCTGCAGGCTTTGGGCTTCATGGCATCCTGCATCCTGCTAATTCCATATGCAAGACTGCATATGAGGAAGCTACAGTGGTATCTAAAAAGTGTTTGGACTCAACATTGCCACAGCCTGGAAACAATAATTACTCTCATTCCCTGCCTGCAACAAGAGTTTCGATGGTGGGCACTGGCCTGTCACCACAACAAGGTACAACCAGGCAGACACTAACAATAGATGCATCGGATTATGCTTGGGGAGCACACATGGCGGGAAAATGTATACAGGGCACATGGCCCACACACCAAATGCATCTTCATATCAATCTAAAAGAGATGCTAGCTGTACAGAATGCCCTGACAGCCTTCAAGGATCTACTACATCCAGGACAACTATTGCTAAAGACAGACAATACTACAGTCCTGTGGTACATAAACAAGCAAGGGGGCACACATTCCTACCACCTCTGCAGGCAAGCCATGATTTTGTGGAACACAGCACTGACCTATCAAGTACATCTGCAGGCACAATTCCTGCCAGGAAAGAAAAATACTCTGACAGACAAACTAAGCAGAAACCTCATGGACCCTCACGAGTGGAAACTAGATCCACAAGTCTTCAGCATGATAACAAAGAAATGGGGTTGCCCAGACATAGATCTATTTGCCTCCCCTCACAACTGCCAACTACAGAGATTCTGCACAAGGACTTATCACTCACAAGCATGGAAGGTGGATGCTCTATAATTCAGCTAGAAAACCCTAACAGTTTATGCCTTTCCACCACTGCCTCTCCTCCCCAAGGTACTCCTAAAAGTCAGACAAGAGAAGCCAAAAATGATTCTGATTGCCCCAGACTGGCCACGCCAGCACTGGTACCCAATCCTAAGGAGCTTGTCTCAAGGGCCAGCCTAGACTTTACCTCAAATTCCTCATCTTCTGACCCAACAAAACAATCAGATCCTGCACAGCCAACTCAGAACCTTAAATCTGGCTGCATGGCGAATAATATAGCCACTCAGAACACACCTCTCTCTAAAGCAGTTATGGGTGTCATTTTGGAAGCCAGGAAGCCCAGCACCAGGAAATCTTATGCAGAAAAATGGAAGAGATTCTGTTCTTGGAACCAGGCACAAGAACTTGAACCGCTTGTTCCAAATATTCCTCAGATTTTACAATACCTAACTGAGATGCTGGACAAAGGCCTATCTTTCTCATCAATTAAGATCCATGCCTCTGCCATTTCAGCTCATTACAATACGGAACCTCCTATTTTCTCTCATCCACTGCTAAGACAGTACCTCAGAGGGGCAAAAAACATAAGACCCCCAAGGAGAGCACTGATACCTACATGGGACCTCAACTTTGTCTTGGAAAAGCTCACACTGCCTCATTTTGAGCCAGCCAATACAGCTGAGATAAAATTCTTATCATGGAAAACTGCTCTGCTCCTTCAGCAAGAAGAGTCTCAGAGTTACAGGCATTAATGGCAGTGGAACCTTTTATCATTTTTCATCCGGACAGGGTTTCTCTAAGGACAAACTCAACATTTATGCCAAAGGTAGTATCCAGTGTGGCTCTTAACCAAACCATTCATTTGCCAACTTTTCATCCAAATCTCCAGAATAAAGGGGAGAGACCTCTGCACTCTTTGGACATACACAGGCAGCTACACTTCTACTTGGACAAAACAAAAACTTTCAGAAAAACTGAGCAACTTTTTGTGGCATACGCTGCAGGATCACAAGGGAAGGCTATTTCAAAGCAGACTATTTCAAAATGGATAGGACACTGCACTTGTTTCTGCACAGCATGGCAAATCAGTGCCTAAGAATATTAGGCCACATCAGCAGTCTTTCTCAGAGGAGTACCAACCAAGGAGATTTTGGAGGCTGCAACTTGGAGTTCAGTGCACACTTTTACCAAGCACTACCACTTATCTCTCTACTCTAAATCCAGAGCAGGCTTTGCCACTGCAGTTCTGCAGGGCCTCATAGCCACTCCTAATCGTATTTAGACCCAGCCGCCCAACCTTAGCTTTGGGATTTTACCCAAGTGTAATGACTGCAACAGTGAAACACGATGAACATAGTACAGTTGTGTACCTACCATAAATGTAGATGTTTGAGTGTATTCACTGTTGTAGTCCAGGTTACCCTCCCACCATCCCCCTTTCATTGCTGGGACTTATCTGTATGTCTCTATTCTATACAACCTATGTGGTGTATTTGCTTGTAGAGGAAGGTAATGGTCATGCTAGTGCATGCATTTTTATTTACAAAATTCGTAGCTTACCCTTTTTGGGGCACCTGACATCTGGGGCAAGAAAAACTGAAGAAAATGGCATCGGCTGCATCTTTTTATACCCCTGGCGCACTGACGTCAGGGAAGAGGTGACAGCAACAGACGCCGGACCAGGACTTTGGAATTCAGGCCGACTGCGGGTAGCCTGCCAGCAAGATAACCCAATTGTAATGACTGCAACAGTGAATACACTCGAACAGTTACATTTATGGTAGGTACACAACTGTACTTTCTTTCTTATCTCTGGCATATGCACACATCATATCAAGAAAAAAACATTCTTCAGTCCGGCATTGGCTTAGGCCTTATGCTGCATCAGAAAGAGCACATAAGTACTCCACTGCAGACTTTTTTGATAGTTATGATAAGTCTTAGGTTAGTATATTTTAATCAGTGGTGTGACATACCAAAGCCTTTATAGTATGTCGATCTTAGTAAAAGAAAATGGATGTATTTGTGGGTAGCATATTCCCTTTCGTGACTAACAGTCAGTACTTATATTGTCATGGATCACAATGTGACATCTCAAATTGTGAGATCTGTTAAGAGATCATTTGTGTGACAGCAGAAGGGAACTTGTAATATATGGTTATCACAATGCAAAGCAACTCACAGCCCCTGTTAAGAAATCTGCTACATCTGCAGAGATGCAGCAGCCAGGACTAGTAGGCATCCCACCTTAAAAGGAAAGTTGCATTTAGGAGGAGAAGGGAAGAGATGGACTCCAGAACGAGCTAGCTTCACAGACTCTTTATAGGTCTGAGGGTGTCATGTTCACATAGGTGTCTGATTTTACTGCTATTTCTTTGTGGAGGTCACATTGCCTTTGCTCTCAGATATGTTCCCTGGACCAGAACCATTAATGTGTCGCTACAGTAGAATATCTGCACCCCATTCCACCCTTCAGATGTCTGTCTCACAGCACTGTTTAGTTATCTTGGAAATAAAGGGCAGTATCTTCACCATATTGGTAAATTGAGGACATAGTCAGAAAAAAACTCCCTGCAAGTAGGACCCGATGCAAGGCAGGAACAGATACAAGTAGGCATAATTGCCAGCACCAAATACAGTCAAAAGCATCAAATGAGGCTAGTAAGTTAAATGCACAAGTATTTTATTTAAATATAATGAGCATCCCAGACCGGTTTCAGCCAACAGGTGGGAATGAAAGTAGTAACAACTTTTAAGTGACAGTCCTAGGACCCCTCCTGTTCGGCATATACTTCTCAGAGGTACAGGCAAGCACAGGAGGACTGTGGCTGACTAAGGTTGCAGACGACTGCAAACTAGGGACTATAATTGACTCTCCGGCTGACAGACATCCTCCAAAAGGTATCAAAATGCACGAACCACAACAGAATAAATTAACAAGAGACAAAAATATGTCTCAACTAAGCTTTACGGTACAAGTGAAACTCCATAGCGCTTGAATGAAATGGCGCCAAAAAGTTTTTAAATAGGTCATCAGCTGTTAGTATTATGGTTCTGAAGAAGTCTGTAGTACACAGATGAAAGCGCTTAACCGTTTTTTGTATATGCTTGGAGTGTGATTAAATATATTACTTTCTTGTTCAAGTCGAGTTTCACTTGTACCGTAAAGCTTAGTTGAGACATATTTTTTGTCTCGTTAATTTATCCTCCAAAAGGGACTCACCGAGACGGATACCTGGTGTCAAAATCATGGCCTCAAGCTAAATGCCAAAAAGTGCATAGTCATCCCCTTTGGAAAAACAGTACTCCACAAACTACCACATAGGTGGTAGTCCCCTAAATACGGAAGACGTAATAAGGGATCTGGGGACCCAAGTAGATAGTAATCTCTCCTTTGATAATCTTATTGCCAAAGTGGTTAGAAAACCCTTGTGTGTGGCCCACCTAATCACAAAAGGGTTCGCATTCAGATCAAAAGAGGTCATTGTGCCCCTCTACTCATTACTCATCAGATCCATCATAGAGTACAGCACCCCATTTGGGATGTACCTTACAAGACACCTGTAACAGCTGGAAAGACCACAGAAGTACCTCACCAAGAAGATCACTGGCCTCGAACAGATGCCCTATGCAGCTCGACTGAAGAAACTCCAGCTGTACTCTGTTGCATACCGCCTACTCACAGTTGATCTCTGCTTGACATACAAGGCCATGTCCAACCCAGAATTGATGGACATGGTCCACCTACAAGAAAACCATATCCCCTCGAGCCACATGCTCTAGGGATCTAAACCTCACCGCAGCAATAAATCTGATGTGCTGGAGGGATAGATTCCTTTCCCAGAGACTTCCCATGCTTTGGAACAAGATTCCAATCTACATTAGGCAGAGCTCCTCGCTAACACTCTTCAAGAGAAACCTCGACGAGTGGATGGGAAACCAAAAGTTTACCCCGGGTATCACTTCAGAGGCACAGGGAACTAACCTAAGGGGGCGGCGAAAGCCAACACATTCTGGCTAGGCTTATAAATGCCTTCGGGCAGATAGCCTAGTACCTACCTATGAAGCTATGAACAGGGTAGAAGGTGGTGAATCACTGAAGGCCAAAATTTAGCCAGTCCCAGACCATTGTGCATGTAGAGAGGCATGCAGTAAAATATAGATATAGTGCTATGTTTGCAGCATCTAGGCAGCCTGCTACTGGGATGGTCATTAGGAGGTATTTCTGGCTGTTGACCCACTCTCTGCTTGAGAATGTTAAGGCCCAATTCTTTAATGCTTCAGTGGATAAGGACTTCCATCACTAGCGGTGTTCAAAAGAAGAAAAAAAGAGAAAATGGAATCCGTGAAATACATTCCACCCTCAACCCCCACCCACATTTCCCAAATACAGTAGATATCACATGAAGCAATAGCCCCATTACTGGATGCAGGGAAAAGAGAGACCGTTTAAAGAATTGAATTACCCTACCACGAAAGATAAATGAAGACAGGGAGAAG
This sequence comes from Protopterus annectens, assembly GCF_019279795.1. Taxonomy (NCBI): domain Eukaryota; kingdom Metazoa; phylum Chordata; order Ceratodontiformes; family Protopteridae; genus Protopterus; species Protopterus annectens. The sequence continues at coordinate 1,221,913,277 of NC_056739.1, forward strand.
GAAAAGGTGGATGGCTTAACTACCTTCTTGCAGGGTGTGGCTCGGAGAACAGAAGTCACAGCCAGAGAATTCCTGATGGTTTTAAGGTCCATGGTTTTCACCATATTGACAGTACATATTTGACCAAAAGAAACATGGACATGGGAAAGGAAGAGATGTGATATGGTGTGATTTTTATCCAAAGGAGAAATCATAACTAATGAATGCAAGAAAAGCAGCACCAAAGATATGTGGAAAAAATTACAGTACAAATAGAACAGAAGATTAGTAATGGAGAAGTTAAAGAAATAGAATCTGTTGAAGCTATGGATTACCAGTGAAGTGAAGGATTTAGTCTGGAAAATCCAACTCTGGTAATGTCACACGGCATGATGGAACAGTGAATTCCCAAATTGAGGAAAAACTGGTGTAACAGGAAGCATCTGATCAGTTGCCACATGAAGATACTCTGGATCTTCCAGTAGGAAACTAGTACAAAAGTTCAGTTTGAGCTGCACAGCAAGGGAAGGAACAGGAAATGGTGGGAACTCCGCCACAGTAAATATTGTAGAGTGATAGGCCATTGATTTCTCATGTGATGGAGCACTGGATGACACAGGATGCAGTTGAAGGAAGATGTTTTGAAGAATGCCCACAGGAAATGGAGAACAAAGAATGTACCCTCACTTTAGAAGAAAATGATCTAAGGGAATAGTTGCTTGATTTATTAGAGACAGATAGGCATATTAAGATCATTGAAAGAAATGCATTACAAAAGTCAGTAACACCCAAAATGTTAGAAGTCTGATAAAACAAATGAACACAGTAATTAAGACTTAAACAGAAATGCACGTGGTATAACAGAAATAAATAGGATTTATTACTGTGCAGCTAAGTTAATAAAAGATAGTCTTACCACAAAAAGACAGAGCAATAAGGGAAAGGAAGGGAAGAAATTAAATGCCATCATGGAAATATCAAATGGAGAAAACTATAAAGCAATTAAACAAGTATCACTATTAGAAAAATATAAAAGAGAGAATAGATGTGCAAAAATACTTGGACATGATAAAAGCAATGTGCATATTAGAACAGACCAGGATTTCTTGTATACTGTTGCAGTAATAAACTAAAGATGACAGCACAAGCAGAAAAACTTAGAAGATATGCAGATAAATACAAAGGAAAAATACAAAATGGGCAATTCATTGATGACCCAAAACAGTTTTATAGTGAATTGGGAAACCAAGCAAAAGGAATAGAAATACTACCAAAAAAAGTAGAAAAAGACACATTTTGGAGAAATATCTGAGACCCTGTGGAACGTAATACAGGTGTTGAATAAATAAAAGTAGTAAAGGAAACAATAAGAAGCTCGAATGTACAGGATGTGAAATGGGATGAAGTAATTGGCCAGAGAATTTGAAACAAAATCAAGAAAAGCTCCTAATTGGAAAATCTCAGGCCCAGATGCAGTATGTAACACCTGGCTAAAAGTATTAACATATTCACACACAAATTTAGCCCTGAGTAAGAGCTACTTGTATGATCACCCCAAACAGACACCAACCTGGTTAACAAGAAGAAAAATTATACTCCTCCTTAAGAGTGAATCTGCATGCTATTCTAAAAACTATAGACCAATAACTTGCCTTCTGACGATGTATTATCTATGTACTGTAATTGATGCTGACAGAGTTTATAGTCATTTAGAAGAAAACTCAATCATGGCTGGGTGTGATACACTAATGACAGAAGGCCTGTATACTGAAAGGCATAAAAATATGGCAAGACTGTTGCTCTGGGGATTGTGCAAACATTACAGCATTGAAGTAGCTGAAAAGCATTGGAAACGTGACCCACAAAGCATTATAGAGAATGATGGAGTTTATATCACATGGGCCCACCCATTATCAACAGTTCAAAAAATAGATGTGAGAAAAAAACAGATGTAGTCTATGAAAAGAAGACAAAAATAGCATTGATCATTGAAATTGCTACACTCAGTGATTACAATGTCTTACTGAGTTTGAGAGAGAGACAGTCATAAAATACCAGGGTTTGTAGGCAGAAACGAGAGTGATGTGGAAGGATAACCAGACATTTTCAGTAGTAGGAGCAGTTTGTCTCATAAAAAGTGTTTACAGTCTTATTTAGATATGCTGCCAATCCAAGTAACTCCGTATGAATTGCAGAAGGTATCAGTTGTGGGCACATTGTGGGTGCTGCGAAGAGCACTTTTGGCTAACATCAAAGGCTGAAACAGTACTAATGTTACAAACTTTAGTCATACTTTGACTAAGAAATGAAGCAATATTAATTTTGTGAACTTAACTTTAACTGTACCCTGACTTTAGAAGTAGGGTGTATTCCTGTCTTGGTGTTGGAAGCCCTAAACATTGGGGAAACTAAACAAAAAAAAAAGTCTGGTTTGGCCAGGATTGCATGAGGAAACAAAGTAAATTTGATATTGGTTGTGAATTAGCATTGTTAATTTATAATGGATGTGCTACAAGTATGATTTTGATTTAGTTTTGAGAAACCATTCCTCACTAATGAGAACTTATACAATGTTTTGTTTAATAAAATTTGTTTTGGTTTGGATACAATGTTAATTGCTTTGCTTTATATATGTTGCTTTGATGGCTGCATTGAAATTCATTAGTCTGTGTCTTTGTGCATGTACTTTGAACTGATTTCAGTAAATTGTTTCAGTAAATGTTTATTTAGGGTAAAGCAAAATGAAAGATCAGTTCAGAATTAAACAAACGAAGCACAAAAGTGTATCAGTAGTTCTTTGAGCCAGTTGGTCTTGTAGCTTTCTCTTTCTGTGCATTTAATTAGACAGTGATGATACTTTCAGTTTAGAAGCAGCTGCACATTTCAGTTTCCTTAGTATTTGTAGACATTCACTTGATGCTTCTTTGGTGCACTAAAGACGCTCCCAGTGCTCGATATCACTGAATTTAATGCAGAAGTAATTTTTGATTTAGAAATTATTGGAACATTTGTGTAAATAGAATTGACTGCAATGCTGCAAATCTGTTTGGACTTTAGTGTCATCATTCTGTTGAATTTGTGTAAGTAAGTAGTTTTACAAACTTTTATTTATTTATTTTTTGTTGCTATAGGACTACCAGCCAGCCATCTTGGTTTTTCCAGCATCGTTTTGCACTTATGATGGCATTATATTTAATATTGCTGATTATTATAGGTGCAAGCAACTCACCAGCATTTCAGTACTATTGGAACAGACTGTTTGAAGCACGAAGATGAATCATCATTACTACTAATGTTCTGAACTGCTACTGACCAAATCCTGTATCTGTCACCATATGCCTTATAGAAGGACATGTGCAACACTGATTTACTTGTACATCTTGGGGATGTAGATTTCTTCTGACAACTACTTGCGTTTAGTTATTGTAGAATTACACTTATTTTGAAATTGTTAAAAGCCCCCCTTTACAGTTTTGGTAAGCAATTAAGTACTTTCCTTCAATCTTCTGGCACGTACGTTTGTGTCTGGCAAAAAATGTCAGCATTCTCACTGACACTAATTTGAACTTTTTTTTTTTTGTTTAGCCAAAGGGAGAAAATAGCACTTTGATTCAGAAGTTGTGTTGTGGAACTGATTAAGTGGACTGAGGAGAAATAGAAAGTAGTACATATATGATCATAGGAAGTGGCTAGGGAATTAACACAGTATCTGTTGCAAGCAAAACAAATGCCAGGAATGTTTCTTTGCACTGCCACTTGGATATGCTGTTTTAGAGCTTTAGTATGTTGTTAACATTCTCTTCTTCTTTGCGTTTGTGTTACTGACACCATTCTGTGTTGTTTTAAGATTTCAGAGTGAATTCACTATGTTCAGTACAAAATCTTTGAAGTGCATTGCTTCTCAAATGTCCTGACTGAGATACCTGTTGTAGTATTCCAAACAGATGGGTTTTCACAGCTGACATCTGGCTGGGGTACCAAAGCTTAACCTTCTCTGGGCTGTACTTCTCACATGAGTGTAAATCCCTCACACGTGTCTTGATTGATCTTCGTGTGGTTGTTAGCATCATAGCTGCTAAAAAACAGGTAAGTGTCCCTTTGGAGACCCTTCCTTTACTTATATAAATTGTTTTGTTGCATCTTTGTTAGATGTCAGCTAGGAGGGGAAAGTTTGAGTGCAGAAGGCAAATTCCCTACAAATACTTCCATACCGAGCACATCTCTTCTGCCTTGGTGTGGAACACGACTACAAGGCCTGCTCCATTTGCCAATCTTTTGTGCCCAAGATGTTGTAATCCCATTTATCTCCACTCAGCAGCTTCTTAGAGATCCAATGTCTGAAGCATTTTGCCCACACTAAGATGGTGGAGTCCACCTCTGGATGTATCTTTATCTCACAAGAAAAAAAACTTGAGAGGCCTAGGCCTGATGCTCAGTCTATCCAGTCTCATTACAATACAACTGTTGAGATTACGGGACCCATTGTATGTCTGACTCTACCTCTCATGTCCTCTGCAACACCACTGGAGACCAGTATGGTATCAGAGGGTCATACAACTGAGAAGGGGGAATTGCGACTCATCATTCCAGAGGGACCACAAGGCATCCCACAGATTTTAGTCAGGATAGAGATTTCCAGAAAGTTAATTGAGGTACGTCAGGGGTTTGAGCTGCCCTGCTTGAGTCAAGCAGATGTTATGCCAAAGAAAAAGCAACACAAGACTAAACGTATCCCTTCACCTCCTCTTGTCTATAGAGATAAAGAGAAGATGGACTTCTCACAAGGTCTGCTGAAGGCCATTATGGCATCTTCTTTGTTTACTCCTCAACCCCGTCCTACCCCTCTGAAATTTACTGTTCACTCTTCTTTCTCTGAAGAAGAAGCTGACTTACTCCTCACAGATTCGCTCCCTTGATCAAGTCTCTTCAAATGATGAAGATTCCATCTCTCCTGACTCCCATGTGGACGAAGCGTCAGACTATTTCATATATGTTGAAACATTTTATGTGGGAATATAGACAAATTCAAAGGTTCAGCAAAAGTACTACAACCTCTTGGAGGTGGGCACTCCTGCACCTTCACCTGTCCCTTCAGTCCTGGAGGCCTTCTGATTGCTTTCAAGTCTACAGCTGCAACTACTGGTTTGCAGTCCCTGACCTAAAAAGGCCATACAGGTACTACCAAGCTCCAGATTAGCTTAGGTTCGTATATATGAACCCTGTTGCAGACCCATTTGCAATGTCTCTTGACAAGCCTTCTGAATTTCTCCCCAATTAGGACGGTAGGTCCATGGATATGTGGGAAAGATGATCTACACTTCCTGTACTTTGGCCTTCACACCTACTAACTACCAGACCCACTTGATGAAATGTCCGTCGCCCATCCTCAGCAGTTTGAATAAGGTACTGATGGATTTGCAAGGCACAGAGTCCAAACAACAGATTTTGTGTCTGATTAATCAGGCCACTCAGGTGGCCAAGCACTGTATAAAATGTAGTAATAATGCTGTGACGGCGTTTTTAAGAGCAGTTGCTACTGGAACTGTATTCTGCAGGTATGCATGGTTGTGCAACCAACCTGTTGCCAGAGGATTTCGAAGTCAAGCTCATTGATTCACCCTTAGACAAGAATCTTTATTGCTACAGACAGCCAACATATTTAAAGCCTGCAGGAACAAGACAGAACTGTAAAGGACTGCAACAGATTCTGCTTACCTGTGCACCTAGATACCAGGGAAACAACCCAGCCAGCCCATTTCTTTTATTAGAAGGGAATCATACCACTCCAGAAACACATGAAGGTTCCCAGGAAATGATTTACAGAGAACTCAGAGGTACTCCAGATCTGGGAGGCCTCCCCCTTGTTCCTACCCTATCTCTCAACAGAGTCTGTCCATTTCAAACTGGGAAAAGATTACCATGGACCATTGGGTTCTTTCGGTCATAAAACAAAATGGCTATGCCATGTCTTGGAAGGAACTCCCTCCTTTGAACCACCACAACCAACTGCAGCCTCTAGGAACTACAGTCCCAAGGCTCAATAGAGTCAGAGAATCAGTGCCTTCCAAATTTATAGGAAGAGGTTTTTACTGTAGACTGTACCAAGTTCTAAGAAAAAGGCAATGGAGACCCATACTGGATCGCTGTTTGCTAAACACTTTCCTAATGTGCCAACTTTCCAGAATGTTCTCCCCACAGACCCTGTTGCCTTCTGTATTAGGCATACCTAGTCTGTATGGATATAAAGGATGCCTGTCTACACATTCCCATTCATCCCTGCTACATGAAATTCCTTAGATTTGTGTACTGGTTTTTCTCACTTTCAGTTTACTGCTTTGCGTTTTGGGTTTTCCACAGCCCTAAGATTATTCACGAAGTGCCTAACACCAGTAATAGCCTTCTGCCAAACCCAGGAAATTTAGATTTTCCCTTACTTATACAATCTGCAGGCTACTTCACCACAGGCCTTACTACAACATCTCTATTTCACTGTCAGCCTCATCTTGCAGTTTGGGTTCACTCTCAATTACAGAAAGTCATCCCTCCAGCCCATTCAGGACCTGGTACTCATAGGCTGCAGGTTGGACACCAAGAAGATGCAGACCTTCTTGCCTCAGACGAAGGTGCAAAGCCTTACAGCTTACTTCCACTCCATGTCCTCCCTTGACACATGCTCGTCCGAGGAGCTTTTAAGAGATCTGGGTTTCATGACAGCAACCATCCCAATGCTCCCTGTAGCCAATTTGCATATGAAGAAAATTCACTAGTGCTGAAAACCGTATAGTACCAACACTCTTAACACTGTTGACACAAAGATCCCCCTTGTACCTTGTCTCAAAAAGGAGATTTCATGGTGGGTGGCTCAAGTGAATCTCAGTCCACGGCTTCCCATCAATACCAACTCTAGCCCAAGAGATGTACACAGATGCCACGGGCGAGGCCTGAGGGGCTTGGGCAGATATCCACAGAGTCCAGAGGATGTGGTAGCCAAAACTCGAGAAGGAGCACATCAACTTGAAAGAGGTCAGAGCCGTGATCAAAGCATTTCAGGTTTTCTCATGCATCTGTAAGCCAGTCCCTCTCCGAGGATTCACAGACAACACCACTGTCATTTGGTACATAAGCAAGGAGGGACCAAATCATACCAGCTATGCAGAGTAGCTCAGATTGTTTGGGACCTAACTATCCAGAAGAACATGCCCCTACACTCTGTGTACATCCTGACACAGAACAACATTCTAACAGACTGACTAAGCAGGTCAGTTGTGGATCTTCACAGTGGACCCCACACACAGAAGTCATACTGGACAATTATACAGAAGTGGGGAAAACCTCAGATTTACTTGCCTGAAAGAACAGTAAGCAACTTCCCTTCTTTTGCACCAGAACTCCTTCCCACTCAGCTGTGAGAACAGATGTATTCTCCTTCTCCCCCCCCCCTCCACTCCCATTAATTCCAAAAGTATTGCTAAAAGTCCAGAAAGAAAAAAAAACTCTTATTTGGGGACTCCCTTTTTGCCAAGGCAACATTGGTTCCCCTTTTTCTGTCACCATACCACAAGGAAATCACTACAAAGTAACACACAAGGTGGATCGCTTTACACAGCAGAAGGGCTCTCTTTCCTCTGAATCTGCCCACTCTAAACCTAAGCCCTATGGATGATAGGCTTCTGATCCTTTTTAGGCATTAGTGTTCAGCAGATGTAATGGGTTTTCCAGGAGGCAAGAAGACTCACCACTTGAAAAGCCTACATAGGCGAATGGAAGAGATTTTTTCCATTTGGTGCCGTAACAACTGTCAGGATCTGACCAAATCGGAGGTTCCTCTTATTCTAAAATACTTTTGTGAACTCTAATCATGAATATAGGATGTCCTGCAGAGCAGTGTCGGCAGGGTCAGCAAAAGTCCGGTCCGCTTCAGTGAGTCCTCCTCCTCCCCGACGCCATCTTTTTGACGTCATCTTTGTAAAATCATCAGCGAAAACATTTTCCCAGCATTCTCCCCCAGTCTTTCTGCCATCAGCAAGCTGTGTGTTCAAGCCGCAAGCAAAAGCTGTTTGATTACTTCTACCCAGAGTCCGCTCGAGCTTCTGTGCCTAAGTACCCAAGTTTTATAGCCTCTTGCATGTTCGAAATCACAACCCGTTAACAATTGGAAACAAATCAAGGTAAGTGCCTCACAAATTAAATCTGCTTTAATCTGCCTTGTTCCACTCTTATTTAGCACTTTGTTCGGGCCTGTGCCTGCCTCTGGCCTGGCGTTCAAGCGGCTTAACCGGTCGGAGTTCTTCCAGAAACAGTTTTCGTTCTCTGATAAGTGACATTACAGGGCCGTTTTCACTCACCATTGGACCTCCAACAAAAAATCCAAAGAAAGAAAGGAACTCCGATGAAGCATAAGAAACCATCCGAAACCATGGTTACAGGTGTCTCCCCTGAGTGTCTGGCCGAACGGAAAAACTGATCAGTTTACAACTGAACAAAGCTGAACCTATTCCACCAACTGCTGGCCCTGCTACAACTCTTGAATGACCTCGAAATTTTGCCCACTCGAGTGGCTGACTTATCAGTACCATCCCCTTTGATGTCTCTCCCCCAGCACGGTGCTGCTGGGCTCCAGCAGCCATGTCCATTAAGCCTTTCGCCAGACTACTAACATCCAAGACTACTAAACAGTTAGGACCCCCCACCCCCAGGCCTCTCCCTCTCTCAGTTCTCAAATGCTTGTTTGGCAGATATTTTGATTTTAATAATTTCTCTCACCATCTCAGTCAGACAGGGCTTCTCAGCCCCCAGAGAAGAGACCAGGGCAGAGCCCCTGAGCCAGTGTCTTGATGAATCTGCTGATGAATCAGATCAGACACTGACCAGCCAGAGGAGCCTCCTCTCCAATTTGAAGATTCTGATGCTGAAGAATCCCCAGCCTGCCCTTCCCAGAAAGATTCCTCCTTTAGAAGAACTGCATGCCATGCGAGTTGATGCAAGCTATGACTGGCTGAGCTTCACTGACGTTAAAGCTAAGTTGCTGGATGCTTGAGGATAAAACATGTAGCTTGACAAGACATTGCCATACCTGTAATGAAGAAAATTGGGAATAAATGGATGATGTTTGGAAAGCCATTTAAGCTCAGCCATGACTGGCTGCATGCAAGGTAAAGAATGCTTGGGAAAACCAACATTGGTTGCAGCAGATGTTCCCAAAGGTTCAAGAATCCAGGTTTAGCAGGAAAGAACCTTCCTGCCAATGGAGTTGCAGGAAGAAAAGAAAAAGAAAAAGGGAACTGGAGGCAAGAAAATCTGTTAAACACAGACACAGACACAGCCAAGACAAAGGAACACAACAACCACAGTAACTAACACCAGCCACCAGCCTACAAGGAGGCAATAACTAGGCGGAAAGTTAACCTTATTTTCAAAGAACTGGCAGAAAGGGCATAACTACAGCAGGACAACAGAAGGGCAACTAACTCCCACCTTACACACACTCACTACACCAACACTCCACCCCTGCAAATCCTACCTCCAGTCTACCTCCAAATCAAAAAACAGCAAAGAATCAGCTTAAAAATGAGACAAACGGAAAAGAGTGAAAACAAGAGAGACAATGGAGGCAAACTGGAGAGGGCAATTATTAGTTCCAAGGAAGGAAAACAACAAAGACCAATTTAAAGTTGGAGACAATAAATAGAGAGTCAATTTAAAATACAATTCAAAATGTCCCTTCATACAGCAAGAGTTCATCTTGGCAGGTAGTTCCAAGCTGGGAAGGAAAGATCTCTATAACTCTAGATCTCAAGGAGGCATACCTGAATAATCTGTTTCAATTCTAAGAAGATACTCAGATTCTTTGCAGGATAGCCCAAGACTTCAAAGATTCCAGTATTCACCTTGGTTTCTACTCTGCCTCTCAGAGCCTTCCTCATTGCATCTGCAAGCCGCCCATTTTCATCTGGGGAGCCTGGACTTTTTCTACGCCTAATTGCACGATCTATCAGCACACTTGGACAACAGGGAATACAAAACATCAGATATCTTCAAAGCAAGCTACTGTTATTACGTCAATTTACAAAAGGGACACATTTACAAAATCATTTATACAAACCAAGCAAACAAGGACATCAAACAAGCTGAATTGACACCAAACAACATTCCACATACAGGAAAACAAAAACAAAAAGAACTTCCTACATCACAAATGGCACTAACAAAAAAACAGAAAAACAAAACTTAAAGAAGCTTGTGGCCCTGAACAAGCAAATGGCATCAAACTTCCTCTTGAGTTCCATTTGCCAGACTACTTAACTTAAAACTACTAACAAAAAGAATTTATTTAACCAAAGAACACAGACTGCAACTAGAACAGATCTAACTAATTTTCCATTTGCTTGGGGACCATTCCTAAATGGTGTCCAGGCATACCCAGTCAAACCCCAGCTACAGAAACCTTGGTGACAACAAAAGAGCAGCCAAAACCACAGGCTACTCCAGACGGCACCTAAAATGCCACCCACCACATGCTTAACAACTAGCAAGGGGACACCAGGCACAGCATCACAAACTCAGCACATCATGAGCTCAGACCACATGCTGGTTTCTCAAACCAGCACAAAAGTTGGCAAGGAAAGAAAGTCAAAGCACAACCAAAGTCAAGAAAACACACCAGTAACATGGTACATGGCAAAACAAGGAGCAACCCAAATCTACAAAGTCAAGAATGACGGCAGACTGGCACCCCACTCATACACAACACATCCAAGTTACTGACAATATTCCTCGGAACAGACACTACAACTATAGACATATTTAAGCAGAACCAGGAAGGACTCACTTATAAGACTACTGCACTACCATTTGGAACGACATCTCAAAGAAAAACTCTTGGGAGAGGATAGACCCTAACCGACACCTAAGCAGCACCCAGAACCAGCAGACAGGCCTCTCAAAGGACATTTCACAAGACCTAGCACAAAGTGGACTCACCTCTCTCTCGCTCAAACAGCAAAACAGCACCAGCATCTGGGGTCTCCCACCTCTTCCCTTGTAAACACCTCCAATCACTAAAAAAGAGGAAAAATAGATGATAATCTGGCTAAGAAGCAACCCAGATAACTACTGTACCCCTCACTGGCCAAGATAGCAAAACACACAATGTATGCGCAGACACTGAACACTTTGATGTGTTAAAACATACAGAACAACTTAATACACATCCAAACAAATCACTTGCAACAAACTGCATGGAACATCAACAACTACACTGGAATTCAGAATGATAAAAAGAATTCAGAACTGACTGCATGGAACCTACCTTAGCAGCAACTGAAGAAGAACTAAAATGAAAAAAGAAAGAACATTTGGGATTTGGAAAGAGTTAAGAAAAAAAAAATAGATAAACAGAAACATTTAACATTCTGGGTATCTGGGGAGATTCTTCATTCAGGCCTGTCCTCAATCCAGCAAGAAGAACTATTCAGGCAATATGGATACTCTTTGATCCACCTGTTTTTCGACCCTTTGCTTCCCTTCCATCCAGACCTTCCTCTCATTTTCGGAACCCAAGGAGAAACCACCATTACCAGCCAAGATTTAAACCTTCCCTAAGAGGAATCAACTGTATTAAAGAACTCAAGAGAACATCAGAGCAACAAACCACCCTGCCAACCCAACCCAACACCTGGCAATTCCAACCAGAAGCATTAACAACAGAACACTTCACCAGCATGGCATTCAGCAAGGAGGGTTTCAGGAATCCAAGGCCTCCCTGACCCAGCAGACCTTCCTGATCATCCACCAAGATAGAGTGTCCATGATGTCTGGCCTATATAAACCAGGGGGATAACTTACCTTAGAGTGTCCCAACCTCCAGCAAAACAAAAGTCTACCTACCACCCATACCTTGGATCCTTTCCAACAGCCCTAATTACTATTGAATAAAAATAGCAAAAAGATAGAGAGACTGACTAGCCACAGCAAAAGGACCACAGAAGGCAAAGGGAACCAAACAGACAAAATAGCACAAACAAGGAAAAGCTATTAAAACAGACAATCTCCAAATGGATAGGAAATTCCACCCCACAGAACAGACCTTCTTTACTCACTACATATTCCAGCCTACCACTACCAACCTTCTTAACAGATTGGCAACCAAAGACATTATTGAGGCAGGCTGCTGCAAACCGCATACTGCATACATTTGCCAAGCATTATATACTATATCTGCTATCATAATTTTAGCAAGCATGCATACTGCATTCTAAGAGCAGGGTTCAACACACCATAATCTACTTTTATCCCCCTCTCCTCTACTCTTTTTTATCCTCCTATACTACCCCTGATTATGACTGCATCATGTCCATGAAGGACATAGTACTACGAGATAACAAATGTCTGAATGTAGAACTGGATAGCATCTGCAGTCAGGATATAGCTCCTTCCAGTCCCTCCTCTCCCCCTCTGTTTACCTCCCTAATAGCTAGCTGTTGGGGGGAGTCTTTATTTATGGTTTATTTGTTTTATATTGTATACATGGTTATTGTTGGTTTTTGTGTTATATTTTGTGTGATTTTTCATTCTCTATCCCAATTTTTAGCCTGCAGGGCTGGCTACTGGCATCTGGGCAAGAAACATCTGGGGCAAGAAAATGCGGCTGATGCATGCTTTGAAGACCCACCACCAAGAATGTGGGTGGAGGGCACATCGCGACGCGAGCGGACCCGACTTTGGAATCCGCTGAACTGCCGCTGCCTGCGGCGACAGGACAACCCACTTGTTATGACTGCAGATGCTATCCAGTTCGGACATCTACATTTATGGTAGGTACAAAACTGTACTTTTGGCATACTTTATCAAAGCCCACCTGTTAGCCATCTCTGCCTGTCTTTTCCTCAATCCACCTATTATTTCCAGGCCTGAGGTCAAACAATTCCTGAAAAGGGTACTGCAAAGACCCACATGGAAGCTCAGACCCCCTCCTTGGGACCTCATCTTTGTACTAGAAAAGCTCTCACTGCCACCATTTGAACAAGCTGCTTCAGCAAATCTGCGATTCTGTACCTGGAAAACTATCTTGTTACCGACTTTTACTTCTTTTAGGAGAGCCTCAGAACTACAGGCGCTTGTGGCTGTTCCACCCTTTCTTATTTTTTACAAAGACATTGCGTCTTTAATGGGTTAACCCCTTCTTCATGCCTAAAGTGGTGAACAAGATGTCCCTCAACCAGGCTATTAACCTGCCTACTTTCTTTCCTAACCCACAGAATGGGGAGGGGAGGCAGGATGCTTGCACTCCCTAGATGTACACAGACAGCTGAGATTCTATTTTAAAAAAACTAAAGCTGTTCATAAATCTGTTTCTCATTCATGAACTGAAAACTGGGCCAGCCAGTTTCTAAGCAAACCATTGCAAGCTGTATCTCTGAGTTCATTTCCTTTTGTTACTCACACCATGGCAAATGCTTGCCCACCTGTCCTTAAGCTCACTCTACCAGGGCAGTGGTGTACCTCCGGCACCATCTTCAAAGGGGTTGATGCCGGGACAATCCTGGAAGGTGCCATGTGATCTTCTGCGCACATCTACACTAAGCATTACAGATTTGTTGTCTTCATTATTTGCAGCTGCCTTTGCTACGTCAGTCCTTTCTAGACTGTTGGACTGTTCCTTTGTCCTCTAACCATCCTCCCTTCTGTTCCTGTGAGCTTTGAGAGTCGCCCATCTACTTAGAATACTGCAGTAGTAATCTCAGGCAGGACATAGTACGGTTGTGTAAGAACTTACCATAACAGTAGATGTACTACTGATCACAGTTGCAGTATTCCTTCCCCCTTTTGGATCCCATCTCTTCCTCTCTTATTGCAGGACTCTATGACCAAGGGGGCTTGCTTAGCCCCTTCTAGCTGACAAGTCTTTCTCAACAGGTGTTCAGGCTGCTAGCTTAGAGATAGTCTGAGGATTTACGCTCATACATCCACCTATGTATCCCTGTACTTCCGAGCTGAGGTCATACATCAGACATACGATCCGAGAGAAGTTAAGCTTTGGTACCCCAGCTGGACATCTGCGGTAAAACCCATCTGTTTGGAATACTGCAGCAGTGATCAGTAGGACATCTACTGTTGTGGTAAGTTCTTACACAACTGTACTTTTGACATGTTTGTTTTTAACTCTTGAATTTTTTTTAAAGCTACTGAGTTGTTACATTATGTCAATATTTGTACCCACCATAGGAGAGCATAATTTTAACTAGGGAAAATTATTCTAGAGTTCACATATTCTTCATTCCTCCACAATTAATGCTGCTAGTGCCAAAGCTAATTCTTCTGCATTAATAAATAAGAGTGTGAAAAGTGACATTGAATCTTGAGTTGATGCTGCATGAGACAGTTAAGTGGCAGTTTGTACTTTGGCATTTTATTGGTATATTTTAAATCTGTTAGTGCCATAGTCAAATCTGTTTAAACACTGAAACAAGGCACTGTTCTCAGTTCACATTTGATCACTTCAAATAAATTGACCTTGACTGACCGACTGACATAATATTTTTGTAATCCCTTTATGTCTCAAGTGCAATTTAGATATTTTTGCAAACACTGAAACAAGGGACCCCCATGGTATCCTCAAGTAAGTTAACCTTGTTATACTCATTCTTGTAATCAGGTCATGTTTTAAGTATAATATTGTAGATGTTTTTGCACATGCGAGTGCAGCTTTAGAAAACACTGGCAAAAAATGTTCTGTGAGTTAACTTTGTAGCAGAGTATATCAAACCAAAAGCAGTGTATCAGTCCAAGTATGCCCAGTTTTAAGAGTGATGATAGGTATGGCAAGACAAAACCTTTATCAGTTTGTCAGAAAATACAAGAATTTATAGCTGGGAAAGAGAACTGAAAGTGGACTCTGTATTAAGTGTGTGTATGTATTAAGTGTGTGTATGTTAATCTGCCCTGTGAGGGAAGTAGCTAGTAGTCAAAAATGTTCGCATTTTACATGCCAGCAGAAATTGTAATATACATTGCCCCTGAAAATGAGCCATTGATTCATTGGACTACCCAGTTAACAGTTTTCAGATAAATGTGTTTCAGATTAAAATGGATGGACAAAATAGATATAAAACTGTGTGTTAAATCATTGGACTCACTGCCATTCAGCTTGTAAGTCAAAGTAAACTATATTGTCATTTAGAACTACACAAGTGTACCCTAAACAAAATTTCATGCATCAGCTCAATTCTTGAGACTACAAAGGAAAGTGAAGCAACACAAGTACAGGAATAAACTTAACTAACAAATACAGTAGAACACCCAATACATGCAAGAAAGAGCAGAGACCTTTACCAACACTCGCATATGAAAAGAATACCCTCCCCTGAGTGAGCAGAGACCTTTACCAACACTCGCAGATGAAAAGAATACCCTCCCCTGAGTTAAATTAACTACCCTATTTAAAGTAATACAAAACACACTGCAAATTGAAATGCATAAGATATCTGTCTAATATTGCACCTGAGTGAGTTAAATAGTACTGACTATGGCTATAATAAATATTGCACTTACTTGGAATGTATGTAAGTATATACTGCGTAAATAAATAAAAATTGACTTGTATGTCCAGACCCCTGGGACTAGTGCCAGAGTTCAGAAGTCTAATCACTGTAGGGTAGAAACTGTTACTGAATCTTGTAGTCCTGTAGCAGATGCGGCAATATCTCCTGCCTGCTGCCAGATGCATAAACAGTCCATGCGCAGGATGCGTGTTGTCCTGTATTATTTTGGTGGCCTTTCGGATGTTTCTTGCCGAATGAAGCTGTTGTATCGATGAAAGACTGGAATGTGTTACCTTCTCTGCAGCCCTCACCACTCTGTGTAGTGCCTTCCTTTCTGTAACTGTGTGGCTTCCAAACCACACTGTGAAGTTACAAGTGAGGATGCTCTCTATTGCACCTCTGTAGAAGGTGGAGAGAATATGAGGAGGAAGCTTAGCTTTTTTTCAGCCTTCTTAAAAAGTGGTGGTATTGGTGTGCTTTCTTGACCAGTTGGCTGGTGTTTCCCAACCACGAGAGATCCTCTTAATATGTGTACACCCAGGAATTTCATACTTTTCACCTTCTCCACACTCTCACCATTGATCCTGAGTACTGGGTGGTTTGTTCTCTTTTTCCTAAAGTAGATGGCAAGCTCTTTAGTCTTGCTGACGTTCTTGCTGACATTCAGGTCAATATTGTTTCCCTCACCAACTGATCAGAGATGCCACCTCCTCTCTGTTCGCCCTTTCATCCTCCTTTGTGATGAGCCAAACGACTGTGGTGTCATCAGCAAACTTGATGATATGGTTGGGCTTGTGCTTAGCATAGCAGTCATGGGTCAGGATGGGGAATAACAGTGGGCTGAGAACGTATCCCTGTGGAACCCTGGTGTTAATCATGATGCACTTTGATGTGTTCTTACCTGAACATGCCCTCTGTGGTCTCAATCGGTAGGTTCAAGATCCAGTTACAGAGATGTTTACTGATTCCTAAATGTGCCAGTTTTTCTATTGGCTAAATGCAGAGCTGAAGGCTATGAACAGTATCCTCACATAGATGTTCTTCGTGTTTCACTGTTGCAGTCATTACATTTGGGTAATCCTGCTGCAAGGTTGCCCATAGCCCTCAGCCGGTCTGAATTCTAAAGTCTTGGGTCCTGCGTCAGCTGCTGTCGCACCTTCCCTGACGTCAGGTCATCAGGGATATAAAAGATGCGGCCGACACCATTTTCTTTAGTCTTTCTTGCAGTGCGGTGCCCGAAGCAGAAGCAGTTCGCAAGTGCCGGTCTGCCGACTCCTGAGATTTTCGTGTTCGAGTTTCAGATCCGAAGTCTTCAATAAAGCTAAGTACCCTGTTGGCGGAACTTTTTTCTTGCTGCAGACCAATGTCAGAAAAAGTTAATAGTTGTATTTCTTGTGGGAAGCAAATACCTCATAAGGATTTTCATTCTTACTGTATTCCTTGCCTAGGCCCTGATCACAGCATTTCTGGTTGTCGGTTTTGTGCTAGATTTAACCAACGCACTATTAAGCGTTGGTATGATTTTGCTTTAAACTATTTTGGACTCCGGTTTAATTATCCAGAAATGTCGTCAGATAGCCATCCGACTACCGGAGTTCACAAGAAACGCAAAGAAAAGGAAAGAGATAAACAACCGAGGCCCAAAACCGGTGACAAAGCTTCTCCTAAGTCAGGTGCCGGTTCGTCGGTCCTCAGTGAGGTGCTTTCGCAACCCCTGACGCTCGCTACTTTAGAGTCGCAGGCCGCTACCGACTCCCACGTGGAGTCGGCCATGCTGCTGGAAAGTCAAGGTATTGGAGCCTCAGATATTATCCCTTCAGATGGGTCCGGAGCCACTGAGCAGGCACCAGCTTCTGAGGGTGTATTCAGACCTAAACATCTTTACATCAAACCAACTTCACAGGTAAAAACTAAAGCACCTTCCAAAGCAAAGAAACAAACTCAAGAGCCGCATGGTCAGGTCTCTATGCCCAAAAGACAGATGCTCAAAATGGCCGAAGACTTGATTACCTTGGTCAGGAGATGTTCATCGTGTTTCACTGTTGCAGTCATTACACTTGGGTTATCCTGGTGGCAGGCTACCCGCAGTCTGCCTGAATTCCAAAGTCCTGGTCCGGCATTGTTTGCTGTCACCTCTTCCCTGACGTCAGTGCGCCAGGGGTATAAAAGATGCAGCCGACGCCATTTTCTTCAGTCTTTCTTGCCACGCAGTGCCCGAAGCAAAAGCAGTTCGCAAGTGCCGGTCGGCCGACTCCTGAGATTTTCGAAATTGAATTTCAGATCTGAAGTCTTCAATAAAGCTAAGTACCCCGTTGGGGAAACTTTTTTCTTGCTCCAGACCGATTTCAGAAAAAGTTAACAATTGTATTTCTTGTAGGAAGCAAATACCTCATAAGGATTTTCATTCTTACTGTATTCCTTGCCTAGGCCCTTACCACGATGTTGCTAGCTGTCGGTTTTGTGCTAGATTTAACCAACGCACTATTAAGCGCCGGTACGATTTTGCTTTTCATTACTTTGGCCGATGGTTTAATTATATAATGCCGTCGGAACAGCCAATGACCGGAGTTTATAAAAAGCGCAAGGAAAAGGACAGGCATCCGAGGTCCAAAACCGATGACGAGGCCTCCGCTAGGACAGTCGCCGGTTCTCAGTGAGGCGCTTTCGCAGCCCCTGACGCCCGCTACCTCAGAGCCACAGGCCGCTTCCGACTCCCACGTGGAGACAGCTAGGCCTCTGGATACTCAAGGTATTGGACACTCGGAAATTATTCCCTCAGATGGGTCCGGAGCCGCTGAGCAGGCATTGGCTTCTGAAGGTATTTTCAGACCTACACAGTTGTATATCAAGCCAACCTCAGCTTCCAAGGCAAAGACTAAAACAGCTTTAAAGACAAAGAAACAAGTACAGCATTCTCCTGGACAGCCTTCCATGCCTAAGAAACAGATGCTTAAAATGGCCGAAGACCTAATTACTTTGATCAGGGGTTCCCATCCCCCTCCTGATAAGGGGCCTAGGCAAGACGCACAATATTATTCTTATGATCAGGTTTCCATTTCATCTGACTCTTCTTCAGAACAGGGATACTCTTTTCCTCCCTATGAAGATTCTGATGCTGAAGAATCTATTCCTTCAGCTTCTCCTGAGGATTATTCTTTTGGGGAAACCCTGCATACCATGAGGGAGCATTTCCACTGGGAGAGCCAAGATTCCTCAGAATCTAAGAAAAGGCTCAGAGACTTTCTTCTACTACCTCAGCACAGACCTGTTGCTATTCCACCTGTTCTAGACATTGTAGATGATGTATTTTCAGAGTCCGGCCTGTCTCCTGACTCTTTACCTCCTGCACCTGTTAAGCCAGACAGATACTACAGGGTTCCAGACTCATAAATTTTTATATAAAAACCTTGCTGCTGACCCAGAAACTATATCTCAGGGCCCCAAGGTGTCGAGGCCCCTACTGCAAAAAACCCTGTCCCCTCGGATAGGGATTCTAGGGCACTGGACAGATGTGGGAAAAAAGTTTACACTTCTGCTACCTTGGCTGTAAGGGCTTTAAATTGTCAGTTTCATATGCTTAAATATCAGCAATATTTAATGTCACTGCTAAGACAGAAAATGTTGACAAATTCTGAATGTTCTGAAAACAAGGATGATGTAGCTGACTATCTGGCCAGCGCGCTCCGCATGGCCTTGAAGGCAGGTCCCCCCCGAGTCCGAGGACCGACCGGCCTTGGGGTCCCACAAGCCGATGCACCGAGTGGAAGACTCTGAACCGACAGATGTCCTGAAGTATCCCCCTCAGGCCCGACCGAAGAGACCCGAGTCTCGAACCCTGTGGACAGAACCGACATGGTCGGCACCGATAGACCCAGAGGGGTTATCGGAGCCAGCGCAGGAACATTACTCGGAGCGGAGCATACTGGCTCCGACGACAAGGATGTGCTCTGAGGAGGAATCATCGAAACAGTCATAGGAACTGGCTCCGGAGCCGAGTGGGTCGGAGCCGAGAACAATTTGGCCAACACCGGCGACTGCAGGAGCCTCTGCACCACCCTATCAACATCCAGATCAGAAAGCCTGAAGGATTTGGAGGAGAGTGATGGAGATTGAGATCTCTTGTCAGGTGAACCATGCCTCACACTGGGCGACCAGCACCGAATGGGTTCAAGAATAATAGGAGCCAACGCCGATTCAGTTAACACTGATACCTCCTGCGGCCCCGAGGACAGTGGAGCCGAGGAGGTAGAGTCCAAAACAGTAATCTTCTCCAGAGTCTCCGAAGTGGCAGATGGAGCCGGAGACCTTTTCTTAGCCTTGGAGGCTTTAGATTTTGACTTGAGGACTAGAAGCAGAGTCTATAGCTTCCTCAAATGATGGTTTTAGAAGTCCCTTTAATATCAATTTATTTTTCCTCTCCTGGAGCACCCTAGGACTGAACGCGTGGCAAAAGCTACACGACTCCTGTAAATAGATGGCCCCAAGGCAGTAAACACACACACAGCGTCCATCTGTGATGGACATCTTATATCCACATTTGGAACATTTTTTAAAGCTGGAAGGCTTGTGCTCCTTCTGATCCTTAGACATTTTATAACTAACACTAGCGAAACCACCTAAACACAACTCACAAAAAGGGCGGGAGAACACACACAATTTAGAAACACCAGAAAAACGGTACTAGATGCACTCTAAGAACCTCTAACTGAAACGGTTCTTCAGGAACATACACAAAACACAATCACACAACAAAGTTTAACTAACAACAGAGGGGAGGACTAGGTCCTCTAACTAAAACGGGCCTAGCCCGCTGGAACAGTTCGGGATACCAAAAACGCAACTATCACACTCAGAAACAGTGACAGCAACAAGAAATAGTTATTAAAATAGCTTTTGGGTATAAACTATCAAATTTCTGTAAGAGAAATAGCAAAAAGAAGGTACTTATCCACAGCCAAGCGAGACCACGTCCAAGCTACACAAGCGGCAAACGAGATCTGGGGATATGGAGCAGTGCACCATGGAATACCCTCTTAGCCCAGCCAATGAGAGACTTTGAACTAGTAAAATCGGCCGAGTCGGAGCCGATATTAGGCTCCAAACCCACGGGTAAGAATGTGAGGCGAGATGGACTACATACATCAAACGTTATGGTGAGTACATAACTTCTTGATTTATTGCATGCAGCTGAACAAGTGGGAAAGCATATTTTGCAATGTGGTTTTGATTCACTGGAGGCCTCTTGCAGGGCCGCCTTTACAGGTTCTGTCATTAGAAGGCATGCTTGGTTAAAGGAACAGAATCTGCCTGATCATGTTAAAGCAAAATTATTGGATGCTCCATTACAGCATGATACTTTGGTGTTAAGGCAGAAGAGGTGTTGAAGAAAATGGAGGATAAAGTGAAATCTATGCAGACAGTAAAGGATTTCTTACAGGTACAACCACCCAGATTTAGCAGGAACTGGCCTTCTAAGAATTGGTCCTTTCCAGTGTCAGACAGGCCACAAAGAGGCAGATACAGATGCCCTAGAGGCAGACAGCAGTCCCAGGGCTCATACAGGCACAAACAATGGGGTGCTTCTACCTCCAAAAGCGGAGAAGACAAATCACAGCCATATAGGAAACAGTCCCAATGACTTTCATCTGCCAATGCCAAGCACTTATCTTTTGGCAGCACCCTTAGGAGGAAAGCTAGCACTTTTTTCACAAAATTGGCACATGATCACCCAGGACAAATGGGTCTTAAATATAGTCTTTCAGGGCTACAGGTTCCACTTTCACACCCTTCCAAAGGCAAAAGGTATGCCAGACCTGTCACACAATCAATGGGCAGAGGCACAAAAGCAAGTTTCATCTCTCATGGACATGAGGGTTAGTCAGCCAGTACCACAACACGAGGAGGGACAAAGATTTTACTCAAGACTTTTCTTAGTACCCAGAAAGGACAAAGCCTGGAGACCAATTCTGGACCTGTCTATTCTAAACACTTTTCTGGACGTTCCAAAATTCAAAATGTTGACTCTGCAGCAGCTTCTGCCCATGCTGGGCAAGAAGGCTTGGCTTGTAACTTTGGACCTCAAAGAGGCATACCTGCATGTCCCAATCAGACAGTCTTGCAGAAGATACCTCAGATTCATAGCTGGTTCAATGCACTACCAATTCTCTGCACTGCCCTTTGGCTTATCTACTGCGCCCAGGGTCTTCACAAAATGCCTGGCACCAGTAATTGCATTTTGCAGACAAAGAGGAATTCAAATATATCCCTACTTGGACGACTGCCTTATTCAAGCAGAGAACAAAGACATTCTACTAAAGCATCTGGCATTTGTAAAAAGATTACTAATTTGCCTAGGGTGCACAGTAAACGAAAAGAAATCAAAACTAGTACCCTCTCAAGAGATAATATTCCTAGGTGCAAGCTTAAGTACAACTGCCCAGATGGCCTATCTTACGCCAGACAAACACAGACAACTGACTTCTTACTTCAAAAGCATGGCAACAAAGACCCAGTTATCTGCAAGAAAAATTCTGCAGGCTTTGGGCTTCATGGCATCCTGCATTCTGCTAATCCCATATGCAAGACTGCATATGAGAAAGCTACAGTGGTATCTAAAAAGTATTTGGACTCAACATTGCCACAGCCTGGAAACATTAATTGCCCTCATTCCCTGCCTGCAACAGGAGTTTCGATGGTGGGCACAGGCCTGTCACCACAACAAGGGACAGCCATTCACTTTACCCACAGCCAGGCAGACACTAACAACAGATGCATCAGATTATGCCTAGGGGCCCACATGGCAGGAAAATGTATTCAGGGCACATGGCCCGCAAGCCAAAGGCATCTTCATATCAATCAAAAAGAGATGCTAGCTGTACAAAATGCCCTGACAGCCTTCAAGGATCTACTTCATCCAGGACAACTACTGATAAAATCTGACAATACTACAGTCATGTGGTACATAAACAAGCAGGGAGGCACAGATTCTTACCCCCTCTGCAGACAAGCCATAATTTTTTGGAACACAGCATTGACTTAAGTACACCTGCAAGCACAATTCCTGCCAGGAAAGACGAATGCTCTGGCAGATGAACTAAGAAGAAACCTCATGGATCCTCACGAGTGGAAACTAGATCCACAAATCTTCAGCATGATAACAAGGAAATGGGGATGCCCAGACATAGATCTATTTGCCTCCCCTCACAACTGCCAACTGCAGAGATTCTGCACAAGGACTTATCACAAACAAGCATGGAAAGTGGATGCTCTGTCATTCAGCTGGAAAACCCTTACAGTATATGCCTTTCCTCCACTGCCTCTCCTCCCCAAGGTACTCCTAAAGGTCAGACAAGAGAAGCCAAAAATGATACTGATTGCCCCGGATTGGCTACGCCAGCACTGGTACCCAATCCTAAAGAGCTCGTCTCAAGGCCCAGCCTGGACATTACCTCAAATTCCTCATTTACTGATCCAACAAAACAATCAGATCCTGCACAGCCAACTCAGAACCCTAAATCTGGCTGCATGGCAGATAATGTAACCATTCAGAACACACCTCTCTCTCTAAAGCGGTTATGGATGTTATTTTGGAGGCCAGGAGGCCCAGCACCAGAAAATCTTATGCAGAAAAATGGAAGAGATTCTGTGCTTTCAACCAGTCACAAGGAATTGACACGCTTGTACCAAATATTCCTCAGATTTTACAATACCTAACTGAGATGCTGGACAAAGGCCTATCCTTCTCATCAATTAAGATCCATGCCTCTGCCATTTCAGCTCATTACAATATGGACCCACCTATTTTTTCACATCCACTGCTAAGGCAGTACCTCAGAGGGGCCAAAAATATAAGACCTCCAAGGAGAGCACGAATACCTGCATGGGACCTCAATTTTGTCTTGGAAAAGCTCACACTGCCTCCTTTTGAGCCAGCCAATACAGCTGAGAAAAAATTATTATCATGGAAAACAGCTCTGCTCCTAGCAATAACTTCAGCAAGAAGAGTCTCGGGCATTAATGGCTGTGGAACCTTTTATTATTTTCTATCCAGACAGGGTTTCTCTAAGGACAAACCCAACATTTATGCCTAAGGTAGGTCCAGTGTGGCTCTTAACCAAACCATTAATTGGCCTAACTTTTATTCAAACCTACAGAATAAAGGGGAGAGACTTCTGCGTTCTTTGGACATACACAGACAGCTACGCTTCTGCTTGGACAAAACAAAAGCTTTCAGAAAGACTGAGCAACTTTTAGTGGCATATGCTGCAGGATCACAATGAAAGGCTATTTCAAAGCAAACTATTTAAAAATGGATAGGCCACTGCATTAGTTTCTGCTATTCACAACATGGCAAATCAGTGCCTAAGGGCATTAGGCCACATTCAACCAGAGCAGCAGCCACTTTAGCAGCCTTCCTCAGAGGGGTACCAGTCAAGGATATTTTGGAGGCTGCAACTTGGACTTCAGTGCACACTTTTACAAAGCACTACCACTTGCTCTAAATCCAGAGCAGGCTTTGCCACTGCAGTTCTGCAGGGCCTCATAGCCACTCCTAATTCTATTTAGGCCCAGCCTCCCAACCTCAGCTTTGGGATTCAACCTAAGTGTAATGACTGCAACAGTGAAACACGATGAACATAGTACAGTTGTGTACCTACCATAAATGTAGATGTTCGAGTGTATTCACTGTTGCAGTCCAGGTTACCCTCCATCCCTCTTTTCATTGCTGGGACTTATCTATACTTACCTATTCTATACAACCTATGTGGTGTATTTGCTTGTAGATGAAGGTAATGTTTATGTTACTGCATGCTTTTTTGTAAGCAGAATTTTTAGCCTACCTTTTTGGGGGCACCTGACATCTGGGGCAAGAAAAACTGAAGAAAATGGCGTCAGCTGCATCTTTTATACCCCTGGCGCACTGACGTCAGGGAAGAGGCGACAGCACCTGACGCCGGACCAGGACTTTGGAATTCAGGCCGACTGCGGGTAGCCTGCCAGCAGGATAACCCAAGTGTAATGACTGCAATAGTGAATACACTCGAACATCTACATTTATGGTAGGTACACAACTGTACTTTCCCATCTCCCTCCTGATAAGAGGCCTAGGCAAGAGACTGACTATGAATCTTCAGATCAGGTTTCCATTTCTTCTGATTCCTCTTCTGATCATGAATATTCTCTTCCCCCTATGAGGATTCTGATGCTGAAGAATCTATACCTTCAGCTTCTCCTCCAGAGGACTACTCTTTTGGGGAAATTTTACATACCATGCGGGAGCATTTCCACTGGGAGAGCTAAGATTTTTCAGAATCTAAAAAGAGGCTCAGGGATTTCCTTTTACTACCTCAACACAAGCCACTAGCCATCCTACCTGTGTTAGACATTGTAGATGTGTTTTCGGAGTCTAGTCTTACCCCTGACTCCTTACCTCCAGCTCCTGTTAAGCCTGACCGATATTACAGGGTTCCTGACTCTCATAAATTCCTTTTTAAAAACCCTGCTGCAGACCCAGAAACTATTTATCAGGGTCCCAAAGGAGTTAAGGCTTCCACTGCAAAAAACCCTACCCCCTCTGACAGAGATTCTAGGGCACTGGATAGATGGGGAAAAAAGGTTTACACATCTGCAACCTTGGCTATAAATGTCTTAAACTGTCAGTTTCATATGCTCAAATATCAGCAACATGTCATGGCATTGCTTAAACAGAAAATGTTAAACTTTGAATGTGCAGAAAACAAGGAAATGCAGGATTTATTGCATGCAGCTGAACAAGTGGGAAAGCATACTTTGCAATGTGGGTTTGATTCTTTAGAGGCCTCCTGCAGGGCCGCAGTTACAGGTTCTGTAATTAGGAGGCATGCTTGGTTAAAGGAACAAAATCTGCCAGATCATGTTAAAGTTAAATTATTAGATGCACCTTTACAGCATGATACTTTGTTTGGTGTTAAGGCAGAAGAGATGTTAAAGAAAATGGAGGACAAAGCTAAATCTATGCAAACAGTCAAAGATTTTTTTACAAGTACAGCCACCTAGGTTTAGTAGACACTGGCCAACAAAGAATTGGTCCTTTCCTGCGTCAGACAGACCTCAGAGGGGCAGATCTAGACGCCCTAGAGGCAGATCCCAGGCGCAAGGTTCATACAGCTCAAAGCAATGGGGGGCTTCTATCTCCAAAGTTGGAGAAGACAAATCACAACCATACAGGAAACAGTCCCAATGACTTCCCACTGCTTGCACTTATCTCCTGGCAGCACCCTTAGGGGGAAAATTAGCACTTTTTTCACAAAATTGGCACATTATAACCCAGGACAAGTGGGTCCTAAATATCGAGTTACAAGGCTACAAGTTCCATTTCCATACCCTGCCAAAGGCAAACGGCTGGCCAGATCTGCCAAAAAAGCAATGGGCAGAGGCACAAAAACAAGTCTCATCCCTCATGGACATGGGGGCCATTCAACAAGTACCAGAGCAAGAGCAGGGACAAGGATTTTACTCAAGACTGTTCTTGGTACCCAGAAAGGGCAAGGCCTGGAGGCCAATACTGGGGAAAAAAAATTTGCAGCAGCTTCTGCCCATGCTGGGCAAGAACGCTTGGCTTGTGACTTTAGACCTAAAAGAGGCATACCTGCATGTCCCAATCAGACAAATATGCAGAAGATACCTCAGATTCAAGGCTGGCTCAATGCATTACTAATTCTCTGCACTGCCCTTTGGCTTATCTACTGTGCCCAGGGTCTTCACAAAGTGCCTGGCACCAGTAATTGCATTCTGCAGACAAAGAGAAATACAAATATATCCTTACTTGGACGACTGTAATTCAAGCAGAGAACAAGGACATTCTTCTACAGCATCTGGCGTTTGTGAAAAGACTTCTAACATGCCTAGGGTACACAGTCAACGAAAAGAAATCAAAACTAGTACCCTCTCAAGAGATAATATTCCTGGGTGCAAGCTTAAATACAACTGCCCAGATGGCTTATCTCACACCAGACAAACAAAGGCAACTGACTACCTATTTCATAATGTTGGCAACAAAGACCCAGTTATCTGCAAGAAAAATTCTGCAAGCTTTGGGCTTCATGGCATCCTGCATCCTACTAATTCCATATGCAAGACTGCATATGAGGAAACTTCAGTGGTACCTAAAAAGTGTTTGGACTCAACATTACCACAGCCTGGAAACTGATTATTCTCATTCCCTGCCTGCAACAGGAGTTTCGATGGTGGGCAAAGTCTTGTCAGAAAAACAAGGGACAGACATTCACATTACCCCCAGCCAGGCAGACACTAACACAGATGCATCAGATTATGCCTGGGGGGGCCCACATGGCAGGAAGATGCATTCAGGGCACATGGACCTCAAACCAAATGCATTACATATCAATCAAAAAGAGATGCTAGCAGTTCAAAATGCCCTGACAGCCTTCAAGGACTTACTTCATCCAGGACAACTACTGATAAAGACAGACAACACCACGGTCATGTGGTATATAAACAAGCAGGGGGGCACACATTCTTACCCCCTTTGCAGACTAGCCATGACTTTGTGGGACACAGCATTGACTTACCAAGTACATCTGCAGGCACAATTCCTGCCAGGAAGGAAAAATACTCTGGCAGACAAACTAAGCAGAAACCTCATGGATCCCCACGAGTGGCACCTGGACCCACAAGTCTTCAGCATGATAACAAGAAAATGGGGATGCCCAGACATAGATCTATTTGCCTCTCCTCACAACTACCAACTAAAAAGATTCTGCACAAGGAATTATCACAGACAAGCATGGAAAGTGGACTCCCTATCTTTCAGCTGGAAAAACCTATCAGTATATGCATTTCCCCCTCTGCCTCTCCTCCCCAAGATACTCCTAAAGGTCAGACAGGAGAAGCCAAGGATGATGCTGATTGCCCCAGACTGGCCCCGCCAGTACTGGTATCCATTACTAAGGAGCTTGTCTCAATGCCCAGCTTGGACCTTACCTCAAATACCTCAGCTACTGTCCCAGCAAAACAGTCAGATCCTACACAGCCAACTCAGAACTTTAAACCTGACAGCATGGCGAATAATGTAGTCATACAAAACACACCTCTCAGTAAAGCTGTGATGGATGTCATATTGGAAGCCAGAAGGCCTAGTACTAGAAAAGCTTATGCTGGAAAATGGAAGAGATTCTGTGCTTGGAACCAGGCACAAGGAACTGATACTGCTGTGCCAAATATTCCTCAGATTTTGCAATACTTAACTAAGATGCTGAACAAAGGCCTATTTTTTTATTTATTAAAATTCATGCCTCTGCCATTTTGGCTCATTACAATGTAGAACCACCAATCTTTTTGCATCCCGTATTAAAGCAGTACCTCAGAGGAGCTAAAAATGTAAGACCTCCAAGGAGATCACCAATGCCTGCATGGGACCTCAACTATGTCTTGGAAAAACTCACCCTGCCTCCTTTTGAGCCAGTGGTTACTGCTGATATAAAGTTTTTATCTTGGAAAACAGCTCTGCTCCTAGCAATAACTTCTGCAAGACTAGTTTCAGAGCTACAGCCACTCATGGCTGTGGAACCTTTTATCATTTTTTATCCAGACAGGGTCTCTCCGTGGACAAACCCAACATTTATGCCTAAGGTGGTGTCCAGTGTGGCTCTCAACCAAACTATTCACCTGCCAACCTTTTACCCAAATCCACAGAATAAGGGGGAGAGAATTCTGCATTCTTTGGACGTACACATACTGCTTAGATTCTACTTGGACAGTACCAAAGTTTTCAGAAAGACAGAGCAATTACTAGTGACATATGCTGCAGGATCACAAGGAAAGGCCATCTCAAAGCAGACTATTTCAAAGTGGATAGGCCACTGCTTTCATTTCTGCTATGAACACCATGGCAAGCAAGTACCTAAGGGCATTAGGCCACACTCAACCAGAGCTGCACCACTTCAGCAGCCTTTCTCAGGGGAGTACCTACCAAGGACATTTTAGAGGCTGCTACTTGGAGTTCAGTGCACACGTTTTACAAAGCACTATCTGCCATTCTACTCTAAATCCAGGGCAGGCTTTGCCACTGTAGTTCTGCAGGGCTTCATAGCTGCTCCTAATGCTGTTTAGCTCCAGCCTTCCCAACCTTAGCTTTGGGACTCTACCCAAATGTAATGACTGCAACAGTGAAACACGAAGATCATAGTACAGCTGTGTACACTTGCCATAAATGTAGATGTTCGAGTGTATTCATTGTTGCAGTCCAGGTTACCCACCCGCCATCCCCTTTTCTTCTGATGGAACCTATCTTTCCTTCTCTGATTTATACAACCTATGTGGTGTATTTGCTTGTAGATGAAGGTAAAGTCTATATTGGTGCATGTATTTATATGTATATGTATATATGTATATATATATATATATATATATATATATATATATATATATATTGCATCTTTTATACCCCTGACGACCTGACGTCAGGGAAGGGGCGACAGCAGCTGACGCAGGACCCAAGACTTTGGAATTCAGGCCGGCTGAGGGCAACCTGCCAGCAGGATTACCCAAATGTAATGACTGCAACAGTGAATACATTCTAACATCTACATTTATGGTAAGTGTACACAACTGTACTTTGTCTTTATTCTCTAAATGCTCAAGGGTGATGTGTAGTGCTACTGATATGGCATCAACCATGGATCGGTTAGTTCTGTACGCAAACTCCAGAGGGTCAAAATCAGGAGGTAGGCATGATGAAAGATACTTTTAGATCAGCCGCTGAAAACATTTCATAACAGTTAATGTCAGAGCAACTGATCTGTAGTTGTTAGGGCTAGAGGGAGTGGTTCTCTTAGGTAGTGGGATGATGGTTTCTTGTAGCATGTGGGTACTTTTGCCATGGCAAAAGAGGTGTTAAATAAATCCTTGAGCACTCTACATAGTTGATCAGCACAGCCTTTTAACACCTTGCCCCAGCATGTTGTCTGGGCCAGCAGCCTTCCTGTGGTTCACTCTGCTTAGCTCTCTTCTTGCCTCCTCTGTGTTGAGGCTAAGTACTGCATCTTTCTTGTCATTGGGTAGTTGTAGTGCCAACCTGTTGTTTCTTTCCTCAAATCTACCAAAGGTGATGATCAAACTGTCCGGGAATTTGATGCTGTCCTCACACTGTGCTGACCTGATTTTGTAGTCGGTGATCTTCTGTCTGCCTTGCCATAGTCTCCTTGTATCCTTCATGTCTTTCAAAGTGGCTCTGCACCTTTCTGCCATACTCCTCTTAGCCTCCATTATACCCCTCCTCAGATTACCTCTTGCTAAACTTAGGGCTGCTATGTCCTTAGCCCTGTAAGCTGTGTTTCTCTCCTTCAGAAGCTCATATACCTTAGGGGTGAGCTATGGCTTCTGGTTAGCTCTAATAGTGATACTCTTGGTATTTGTTACCCCATCAATACAGTTTGAAATGTATGCCATCACTACCTCAGTGTATTCATCAGTGTTCAGATGCTAATTCACTGTGGCTACCTCCTTGAACATATCACATTTGGCTCTTTCAAAGCAGTCTTGGAGGGCCTCCATAGGCCACTCGATCCATACCCTGATTTGTTTCTTTGTGGGTTTCTGTCTAACCAGTGTGGGTTTGTAAGCTGGTACTTGCAAGATATAATGGTCAGACTTTCCAATTTGTGGAAGTTGCGCTGCCTTATAAGCTTTCTTTAAGTTTATGTACACCTTGTCCAGGATATTATCACCTCTTGTGGGAACGCCCACATACTGATAGTAGTGTGGGAGTACTTCTTTCAGATCTGCTTTATTAAAGTCACCAGCTGCCATGTGTACAAAGTCAGGATATTTGTTCTGCAGCTCACCCGTGTGATTGCATAGTTTTAGAGCCTCAGTGGTATTAGCACTAGGTGGGATACACACCACTGTTACACTCAGGAATGGCCTTTGGTCAACTGGTGCCCTATGCAAAAGGTCATCACAGTACCGCCCCCCCCCCCAACACCACCCTGTGCCCCCATCATGGTCTACCTACACCATCCAGATTACTGGAAAAGCACCCCTGCTATAGTGCCACCCTAAGTGACCACCTAGTTGGCCTATGCCGAAGGCCAGCTATGGTTACACTGACCCCATTCAGCTCCCCTGGGCAAGTAAAATGGTCTACATTTAATGGATAGGAACTCTTTAAGTTCTCACACCAGTGTGATCGTATGATTTCACAGTTGCTGCACCATCTTTTGTTTACATAAACAGAAATGAAAGCACACTGCTAAAGGTAGTCTTGCCAAATGTAAACAAACTAAAAAAACGACGCAGACATACCACCATAGACACGATAAAACTCTCAGATTTAATAAAACTTAATAAAGACAGACAAAACGAAAAAGAACGTGGGATAAGCGCTTGGTAAAACCTTCTTCAGATCCTTTATTCACTCCCATCAAGACCAGTACCTTTAAAAACAGTGTTCAACCAATCATGCTGTTAGGGGGTGGCTCTTTTTCCATTACTAATAGAAACAAATGCCTCTAGTGATAGTCCTCCAGAATTACAAGTAGCAGAAATAAATTCTGCTTATTCTCTCTTCCTGTTTCGTTTTTTATGTTTATACTTCGTTCTTTCAGGATAGGTTTTAGAGGTACCATTCCATTTAGGACCGGTGGTTTACCTGCTCTCAATTCCATAATCCATTTGGTCTCTTCCACCTGTGTTCTGTTTCTCAGGTCACCACCCATTGGGCTCTCGTCCAACTTCATTAATGCCATAAACTTAAAAACTATGATTTTCTTTAGCTCTAATATGTTGATAAAGGACATTCATAGCTACTTTGTGTCTTGTATCCGACAAGTGGTGTAAGATCCGTACCTTAAATGCCCTGTTTGTTTTACCTACATAGTAGGAAGGGCATGCCTCGCAAATAGCTAGATACACGATATTCGTACTAGTACATGTAGCATAACCATGAAAGGAATAACTTTTTAGTGACAGAATTTGCATATACATCGTGTCAGTATGAAGGGGCAAGCTTTACAAAAGCCACATCTCCAGGTGCCTTTACATAGACTCCGTATGCTGTGTCTGCTGTTGTTTAGGCCATCATGCTTACACAGTAGGCATTTTAAATTCTTATTGCGGAAGGCAAAACTAGGTTTGCCACCCACTATATTTTGTAGCTTCTCATCTGAGGTAAGGACTGGCCAAAATTATCTAATGGTATTACAGATAAAGCCATTATCTGTGGTGTAAGTCAGTATGCACCTCATATTACTTAAAGACCTATTGTCTTGTGGCTGTCTGGTCTCTTTATGTCTCCTATTAGAGTATAAGGGATACCCTTTCTGAGTTCTAATTTGCATCGCTTCATGTCTGCTCAGTCTGGTGCCGGTCTTCTTATAGCCTCTTCTCTTCAGAGTGTTCACAAGGGTTTCATTTTCATTTACGAAGGTATTATCCTTGGAACATAATTTGGAGATGTGTGTGACCTGATTTCCCACTGGATTCCGGAAAATATGCCTTGGTTGCAAACTGGTCTGATAAAGCCAGTGATTACGCCATGTAGGTTTCCTAAAAATCATGGTCTCAATCCCTTTGCCTGGGGTCAAACATAGTCTTACGTCAATCTCTCTCTCTCTTTTGGAGAATTTTAGTTCAAATTTTAAAAAACTAGTAGTATGAGATAAATGAGACAAACTCCCGTTGACTAGTTACATCTCCTTCCCAAAGGAGAAAGGCATCGTCCACAAACCTCATGTAGAAAACAGTCTGGTTCCTCCATAAGTTGCATGCATCTTGATCCCATTCTTTCTCCCATTGTGCCAGAACTATGTTAGAATAACTGTTGGCACATGTGGTGCCCATGGAACCCCCCATTTCTGCCAATAGTAAGTGTCACCATATAGGAAAATGTTATTTTCCAGTACTAGTTCTAACAGACTGCAAAGTAGTTTTACATCCAGAATTTCACTGCCAGCAAATCTCCTGATGGCTTCAGTTCCATAATTATTCAGGATGACCATAAACAAACTTTGACCATCCAATGTAACTAGTAGTAATCCTTCATGTTGGCTTCTTATTTCCATTTTCTCATACCGGAGACCTAAAAAATGTGATGTATCCTTCAGAATTGTGGTGGCCTTTGGTAGGACATTCTTAAGTTCTCCTTCTAGAAAAAACAATAATGGCTCCCATTAGCCAGCCTCTTCCCGAGACAATAGGGCACATAGGTGGAATCCTCCAAGTTCTTGTGTACTTTTGGCAGTCCACCGATGGTTGGAATTATGGGGAGGATTTTGTCAAAGTAGTCGTAAAGCTCCTTCGTGATACTCCTAGTCATAAGGAGATCATATAGCATGTTATGCACACCATTAATCAGCTTTGTCAGGTCTATCTTGTTCAGTTTTAAGTCCCAATCTCTCACTTAAAAAATCTCTCATCTTGCTACTATAATGCTCAGTCCATAATCACTATCACACCTCCTTTGTCAGCTGGTTTGATGGCAGTCTTTTCTCCCCATAAATTCCTTTAATGCTTGATATTCATTTTGATTTAAATTGTGGAAATGGTTACTCTTAGGTAGTGACCTATGTCTGGCCACCTCATCTTTACAAAGGTGAATAAACATAACTACCATAGGATGATTGAGCAGCACAAAAGTGCTTGTTTTTTTTATAGTGACTAGCTTGTTTCTTATAGCTAGCTGGATCATTGCCAAAAATGTTTGAGGGTGACGTTCCTCCCAAAACATTTCAAATCTGTCACAAATTCATTTAACAGTGACCGAATGGAGAGGATAAAAGAGAGACCCCTCTCTAAAACTGAAAGTTGAGTATGTGTTACGACACCCTTTGATATGTTAAAAACCAGGGAGTCACTTTTGTTTTCATTAATTACAACACTTTGCGTTTTTTCCTTTCCCTGCTGCCCGATCTCGGCATTCGTGGGTTATTGCTCTGTATTAAAAAAGGGAGATTTTGTAAGATAGGTAAGTGCTGAGCTCCTTCTTTAGGTCTAGTGGCTACTGAGGTAATTTCCATAACAGAAGTATCTTCCTTGGTATAGATGAGTCAGTTCCTCTTTCTTTACTGGAATCCTGTTCTTCCTGACTTAAAATCAGGGATTTAAGGTCAGGAGCTGTTCCCCTATGGGAAGCTACAAAATATAGTGGGTGACAAACCTAGTTTTGCCTTCCGCAATAAGAAGAATTTGAAACACCTATTGTGTAAGCATGATGGCCTAAACAGCAGCAGACAGCATACAGAGTCAACATAATGGCACCTGGAGATGTGGCTTTGTAAACCTTGCCCCTTCATATGGACACGTGATGTATTTGCAAATCCTGTCACTAAAAAGAATTATTCCTTTCACGGTTATGCTGCATGTAATAGTAAGAATATCGTATTTCTAGCTATTTGCGAGGCATGCCCCTCCTACTATATAGGTAAAACAAACTGGGCATTTAAGGAACAGATCTTATGCCACTTGGATATAAGAAACAAAGTATCTATGAATGCCCTTTATCAACATATTAGGGCTGAAGAAAATCATAGTTTTAATTTTATGGCATTAATGAAGTTGGACTAGAGCCCAAGGGGGTGGTGGCCTGACAAACAGAACAGAGGTGCAAGAGACCAAATGGATTATGGAATTGAGAGCAGATAAACCACCGGGCCTAAATGGAATGGTACCTCTAAAATCAATCCTGAAAGAATGAAGTATAAACATAAAAAACAAAAACAGGAAGAGAGAATAAGCAGAATTTATTTCTGCTACTTATAATTCTGGAGAACTATCACTAGAGGCATCTGTTTCTATTAGTAATGGAAGAGGAGCCACCCCTAACAGCATGATTGGCTGAACACTGTTTTTAAAGGTTTTGTCTTAATGGGAGTGAATAAAGGATCTAAAGAAGGTTTTATTGAAAGCGCTTATTCCAAGTTATTTTTCGTTTTGTCTGTCTTTGAGTTTTATTAAACCTGAGAGTTTTATCACGTCTGTGGTGGTATGTCTGCATTGTTTTTTAATTTGTTAACATAGATGCAGACTCCACCTCCTCTGGCCTTTCCACACAGTGTATGTTTTCTTTCAGCATGAAACATCGTAAAATTCTCCAAGTTTATTGCACTATTGTTTATCTTGTCATGCAGCCATGTCTCGGTAATCAAAAATAAACAAGTATTTCTCACCTTGTTCTTGTTGGAGAGTTCCAGTCTCAAGTAGTCCATCTTGCTGTCCAGTAATCTCACGTTAACTAGCAATATAGTTAGTAGTACGGGCCTGTAGGGATTTGGTTTTAACTTTACATCAATACTTGCTCTGCAACCTCTTTTCTTTGATGTTCTCCGTGTTTCACTGTTGCAGTCATCACCTGTGGGTTATTCCTGCTGTGGTAGCCCTCGGCCAGCACGAATATCAGTCACTGTTTTTCTGTCAGTTGCAGTCACCTGTAGACTGACATCAGGTAGTCAGTGCTATAAAGCAAGGCAGCTGATGCCATTACATCAGTCTTTCTTGCCGTGGAGCTGGTAGCAGAAGCAGTTTGTAAGTGTGCCGGTCGGTCGCTACCAGAGCTTGGATCACTGCTGAAAACATCTAATGCTAAGTACCCCGTTGGGGATATCTTTTTCTTGCACTATCCGATGTCCGAAAAAGTTAACAGTTGTTTCTCCTGTGGAAAGCAGATCCCACACCAAGACTTCCATTCATACTGTGTCATTTGTTTAGGCCCAGACTATGATGTCACCCATTGCCAGTTCTGTGCCCTCTTTAACGTGAGCACCATTCATCATAGAGCTCTTTTTTTGGACAGGTATTTTCGTCCACCATCTTCGCAAATGGCGTCTGTCAGCCAACAATCCGTAGAGCCTCCGAAAACACATAGGGATAAAGGTAGAGACAGACCACACAAGGCTAAGCCTTCCGATGACTTTTCTGCTAAGCAGGTCATCAGTTCTTCAGTATTCAGTGAGGCACTTTTGCAGCCCTTGATGCCCGATGCGATAGCTACGCAGGCCTCAACCGAGACCCTTTCGGAGTTCGGTATGACACAGAAGTTTTCTTCATCTTAAGAGCCTTTGGTTGTCTCTGCCTTGGTTCGGTCCAGAGCCGCGACACAGGTACTGGCTTCTGAGTTGGTCTTTTGCACTACCAATTCTGGTCAGAAACTGACGTCTTCACACCTGACTACCGTTTCTGTCAGACCGATGAATACCCTTAGGCCTAGAAGCCAAGCCACCCCTAGAAAATCTACCTCTAGCCACCATCTTACTCCCGCCCCTCCACTCCAGGCCCAAATGCTTAAGATGGTGGAGGATCTTATTTCCCTTATCGGGGGCAGTCAAGCCACAACTTCTAAAAGGAAAAGACACCCTTCTCCTGAACTGTTGACAGAGCAAGATTCTGAGGAACTTGATTATTCAGATTTTGAAGAGGAACAACAACCTCTGACTGCTTATGAGGATTCAGATGCAGAGGAATCCATCCCTTCTGCCTCCCCACCAGAAGACCTCTCCTTTGGGAAAACCCTCCACACCCTCAGGGAGCATTTCCCATGGGAATCTCAAGACTTCCCTCAGTCTAGGAAAAGGCTAAGAGAATTCCTAGACCTGCCCCAGCACAGACCCCTGGCCATACCCCCTATTTTAGAAGTGGTGGATGATGTTTTCCATGAATCTAATTTAGCCCCTGACGCCCTCCTACATGCTCCCAGTAATCCAGACGGGTATTACAGAGTACCAGACTCTCACAAATACCTGTACAGAAATCCTGCTGCAGACCTGGAGGTCATTACATAGGGACCTAAAGGAGCCAGGGCTAGTTTTGCAAAGAATCCTACACCTTCTGATAAGGATGCCAGAGCTATGGACAGATGGGGTTAAAAAGTTTGCACACCTGCAACCTTAGCTGTCAGCGCTCTCAACTATCAGTTCCATACGTTAAAATATCAACAGCACACTTTGGAACTATTAAAGCAAAAGATTTCTACCTTTCCTGACTTTACCAATTCTAAGGAGTTAGAAGATTTATTGCACTCTACTTGTCAAGTGGCAAAGCACTTTTACACTGTGGATATAACACACTAGAAGCCTGTAGCAGGGCAGCAGTGTCTGGATCTGTCATTAGGAGATATGCATGGTTGAAGGAACAACCTCTACCTGATCATGTCAAGTCTAAATTAATTGATGCACCCTTGGATAAAGTCCGCTTGTTTGGAGAAAAAGCAGAAGAGGTACTTAAATAGATGGAATACAAAGCAAAATCTATGCAGACAGTAAAAGATTTCTTTCAGGTTCAACATCCTAGATTTAGCAGGAATTTTCCTTCTAAGCACTGGTCCTTTTCTGCCCTTAGCAGACAGGGGCAAGCTAAGCCCTGCAGGGACAGGCCACCCAGGTCTGTATCCCAGGGACAACAAAGAACCAAACAGTGGACCACTTCCATCTCTAAGGCAGGGAGTTCTAAGCCATTCCCCTATGAAAAAAAACTTTCAATGACTCCCACTCCCCCCTCTGCCCTCCTTTTTCCCACCAAAAGCTCGGAGGAAGGCGGTCCCTCTGCAAAGAAAATTGGCTGCCTGTAACAAAGGACCAATGGGTCTTAAAGATCATTTTTCAGGGATACAAATTCACTTTCAACGAATTCCCTATTCCCAGCGGGTACCCAGACTTGCCTCCAAACCAGTGGGCAGAGGCATTAAAACAAGTCCAAACTTTCATATACCGGGGGCAGTAAAAACCTTTTCCCACAGATCAAACAGGCAAAGGCTATTATTCCAGGCTATTCCTTGTTCCCAGAAAGGAGGGCACTTGGCACCCCATCCTGGATCTGTCCATTCTGAACACCTCACAGGTGGTCCCCAAATTCAAAATGCTATCCTTACAGCAGCTACTGCCTCTGCTGACAAAAAATGCCTGGTTAGTGACCCTCGACCTAAATGATGCATACCTCCACCTCCCTGTAAGGGAGTCCTGCAGGAAATTCCTCCGTTTCAGAGCAGGCTCACAGCACATTCAGTTCTCTGTTCTTCCCTTTGGCTTATCTATTGCTCCCACTGTTTTCATCAAATGTTTGGCCCCAGCCATAGCATTTTGCAGATAGAGAAATATGCAGATATACTCTTATCTGGACGACTGCCGCATTCAGGCAGAGTGCAAATAAAAGCTGCTCCAGGACTTTCACTTTGTCAAAACCCTCCTAACTTCCTTGGGGTTCACCATCTATAAAAAGAAGTCAAAGCAAACACCCTCCAGAATGCAGCATCCCAAATGGCCTTCCTGTCCCCAGAAAAGCAGTTTCCTGCCTCTCTACTTTACCCAGCTGGCATCCAAAAATCACCTCACAGCGAAGAAGTTCCTGCAAGCCTTGGGGTACATGGCATCTTGCATCCTTCTAATCCTTCTGACCAGGCCTCACATGAGGAAACTTCAGTGATATCTAAAGAACCTTTGGTGTCAACGCTCACAGCCTCTAGAGACCTCTCTCCCTCTGATCCCCTGTACAAGGCTTGAGTTTCTCTGGTGGGCAGGGGCCTTTGCTGAGAACCAGGGTCTCCCCTTCATCATCACCCTACCGGGCAGACCATCCCCACCAACGCCTCGGACATTGCTTGGGGCACCCACCTAACAGGCAGGTGCTCCCAGATTCCCAACACCTTCCGTTACATGTCAACCAGAAGGAAGTGATGGCAGTGCAAAAGGCTCTGAGATCCTTCCAACCCCATCTCTGGCCAGGGGTTCTCATTGTCAAACAGACAACACCTCAGTAATGTGGTACATCAACAAGCAGGGAAGGACACAATTTTACCGTCTGTGCAGGCTAGCCATGAAACTCTGCCTGATTGCCTCCTCCATGGGATTACACCTAATAGCCCAATACCTACCAGGGATCAACAACACCCTGGCAGACCACTTAAGCAGACACTTACTGGACTCCCACGAATGGCAGCTCCAGAAAACGATCTTTTTGCAAGTCACTCAAATGTGGGGAAATCCGGAGGTGGATCTCTTTGCTTCGCACCTCAACCACCAGCTAAAGAAATTCTGTACCAGGGAGTATCACCACCTGACTTGGAAGGTGGATGCCTTCACCTTCCCCTGGAACTCCCTCTTCGTGTACACATCCCCCCCTCTGCCTCTTATTCCCAAGGTACTCGAGATAAGGGAGGAGGAACCCAAGGCCATCCTCATTGCTCCAGATTGGCCCAGACAGCATTGGTTCCCCTTGCTGCGCAGCCTGACATCTCAGCCTCCCAGGCAGCTTCCACAGATCCCAAACCTCTTGATTCAAGCGGGGGGGGGGGGATGCTGCACCCAGACTTGCAGACTCTGAAACTATCAGCATGGCTGATACTCCCAAGGTAAGCAAGGGGCTTCTGCTAAGCAAGCAGGTCCCAGACACTATCACAGAGGCCAGAAGGCCCAGCACCAGAAAATCTTACGCAGGGAAATGGAAAAGATTCTGTGCCTGGAGCCAGTCCAGAGGTGCCAGTTCTTCACAACCTTCTGTCCCTCTTATCCTGGACTATCTAATGGACTATCTAGCGGAATTAATGAATAGTGGCCTCTCCTCTTCTGTTAAAATCCACACCTCAGCCATTTCAGCTCATTTTAATACAGACCAGCCCCTGTTCTCTCATCCTTTGATTAAACAATTTCTCAGAGGGGCTTCTAATGTCAGACCTCCCAGAAGGCCTTCTACGCCAGCCTGGGACCTAAATTATGTTTTGGAAAAACTAACCTTACCACACTTTGAACCTGCTGTTTCAGCAGAACTGAAATACCTCTCATGGAAGACTGCTTTTTTGTTAGCTATCACCTCAGCCAGATGAGTTTCTGAACTTCAGGCACCGATGGCCATTGAGGCCTTCATCATTTTCTATGCAGGCAGGGTTTGCCTTAGTATTACCCCCCTCCTTTATGCCCAAGGTAGTATCTAATGTGGCTGTCAACCAGGCCATTCATCTGCTCACCTTCTTCCCTAACCCTCAAAAAAGGGGAAAGAATTCTGCTCCCTCCAGACATACACAGACAGCTCATATACTACCTGGACCGTACTAAACCCTCCAGAAAAATGGACCAACTTCTTGTTAGTTTTGCCCAAGGGGCAGAGTGGAAGCACATTTCCAAGCAGACTATTTTCAAATGGATACACTGTATCCATTTCTGCTACATATTTCATGGGAAACCTCCCCCTAAGTCTGTTCATACCCATTCCACTAGTGCAGCCTCCACTTCCACAGCATTGCTCGGAGGCGTTCCCACCAGGGACAACTTGGAAACTGCCCACATGGACTTCGGTCCACACCTTTACAAAACATTACCACCTTCCTCTTTTTCTCTAAGGCTAGGGCGGGGTTTGCCTCTGCAGTTCCACATGGCTTGCTTACCCATGCCTAGGTCTCTAACTAATCCTTCTACTACCCCTCTGGGAATCGTCCCACAGGTGATGACCAGCAGTGAAACACAAAGAACATAGTACAGTTGTGTACACTTACCATAAATGTAAAGATTTTTAGTGGATTCACTGTTGCAGTCCTGGTTTCCCTCCCTCCTTCCCCCTTATATCCTCTTTCATTAGGGAGACACAAGCTTTTTGGAGTGGTTGTTAACCACCAGGAACACTTTGCCATATTTCCTGGGGCTTCTGACTGGTTAGGGTAAGAAAAACTAATGTAATGGCGTCACTTGCCTTGCTTTATAGCACTGATGACCTGACATCAGTCTACAGACGACTGCAGCTGACACAGAAAAACATTGACTCTGGTATTCGGGCCAGCCGAGGGCTACCACAGCAGGGATAAACCCACAGGTGATGACTGCAACAGCGAATACACTCAAACATCTACATTTATGGTAAGTATACACCACTGTACTTTCTCTGACATCTTTTTCTGTTTTTTTCTTGTCCAGCATATTCCAGAAACCTGTCCTACCAATTTCAGGGACTTGAGCGTAAAGAGTTAAAATGCCTAGCTGTTGCAGTTCTGTGCAAGTAGTAGGCCTTAGATACTCTGCAGACTTCAAGGCATCCAACCAGCAACATGTAGATGTTGACTGTCTAATGTCTAGTATCTTCTGTCTACTAGAAGCTATTGTACCTTCAATTGAAAGTGCAGAAACTGATTTTTTTCCAGATTTTTTTTGTGCAAAAGAAGACAAAATATTTGTATCTCTAGAATGAGCTGACACAGTCACAGCCACACAGGGTGCCACATATTGCAGTAACTGAGCCAAACCTAGTGTTGGAGCATTATTCCATCTATAACCAACACTGTTCTGTCACAAATGTACCTGTTTTTACACTTTAGTTGTGTGTGTTTCAGTTGTGTATAGCTGGTCCAGTTTTAAAAACTTAAATAATAGTAAGTGCCTTACAGAATGGAGCACTGTAGCTCATTTGGATTAGTTACCGTGGCATCCCTAGTTTGCAAGTCATTTAA
Source organism: Protopterus annectens (assembly GCF_019279795.1). Taxonomy (NCBI): domain Eukaryota; kingdom Metazoa; phylum Chordata; order Ceratodontiformes; family Protopteridae; genus Protopterus; species Protopterus annectens. The sequence continues at coordinate 1,221,954,209 of NC_056739.1, forward strand.
GTAGCTTTGAATTACTAGATTGTGGAATTTACAAAAGACTAATCTACCTAATATTGTAAGCTTTGCCACTAAAGTATTTATATGATGCTGTCATATGAATGGTGATAATTTTATGGTCCTTTCGGTGTTGCTTCTGGAAATTAAACCACTTTAGAATGCATTTCAAGGTATGTTATGAAAATGCATGCTAGTGAAATGAAAAAAAAACATTGAAAACACTCAACTAGGATCCGTTTAGTCTGTTAAGATGTTTATCTTCACAGTAATTTGAACTTCGTCCTGTTTTCTTCTCAACTGCTATAAGTAACTCAACATTTTTGAATATTTTAAATACAGTTTACTTTTTTTTCCTTCTTTGCAGCACGAAACTGCTGTTTGTACATCACTGTATGTCTGCAGATTTAAGTGTATGTCTCACGTTTTCTTCACAGTTTCTCTTCTTGGAACACCATGTAGAGAAATCATGTGAGAAATCAAACATGTTGAACTTTTTCTCCAACTAAATGGTAACTTGAAATTTCTTGTTACAGGTTCCTAAGACAGCAAAAGCAGCCAAAGATATTTACTGGTGTGAGACAAATGACATACGCAAACTTTTTTTCCCTGTGATTACTTATTTCAGCCACTGTTGCAGGTATACAGAAGAGTGGGGCTGTTTTATTTTGACTTCTGTCAGATTTTGGGTAGTGGTACCATTGCAACAGCTACACACTTTGAGTGCTATGTTTGTTTTAGTCAGCTGTGACCTTATGTTTATATACTGTTTTATTCATTCCATTGATACCTTGGATGCAGGAGTGCTTGCCTCTTTCAGAAACCTGTGACGTGCTTACATAAGTTAACTGATTTGCTCAGTCATACAGTCTGCACATTGAAAGTGAGGTAATCATAGGAGTTACTAGGCTAATGGCCCTAGGGCCCTTGCAAGCCTAACCAAGTTACCCATGTTTCTACAATTGGCACCTATTGCCCTTGTCCAAGAGAGACACAGACAGAACGCCTAGGGTGAATTTATGGTTACTCATCCAATCATCCAGATTGTGTTTGAAGAGAGCCAGTGAGGTGCTCTGTTTGACATGAAGTTGGGAATCTGTTCCAAAGGTGTAATAACTTCTGGGAGACGATCTTTCCCTCCAGCAGGTTCTATTAATGTTGCATACCAGGTTAAGGTCTTTAGAACGAGTAACCCATGTGCCGTTTGACTTGCGGATATGCAGCATTTCCAGTAAAGCAGGGTCAGAGATTGCCCTATACACAAGGCAGAGCTCGCCTCTGAGTAGTCTATATGAAAAAGAGTAAAGTGACAGTGATTTCAGCCGATCCACATAAGACAGATGCGAAGACCTTGAATTTTCCTTGTGAGGAGCCTTTGTCGTCTCTCCAGTTGCTGCAGAAGCTTAGAAAGATACATACCAAAAGGGCTATTATACTCTGTTATTGGCCTGATGAGGGAAGAGTATAGGGAAGTTATAACCTCTTTTTTTCTGGAGGCAATGCCCTTATGAGATGAACAATGTAGAATGCCCTTCTTACCACTGTGGAGACATGGTGATCACTGGTAAGGTTGCTGTCAACCTGTGTGCCTAGGTCTCTCACCACTGAGTGCGTACTTAGGGTGTTGCTATTGACGTGGTAGTTAGCAGGAACATCACCCTTACCAAAAGGGATGGCAATACATTTTTTTTGCATTGAGTTTAAGGCCCTAACATTGGCACAAATCATTTGTTTGGGTAAGACCCTCTTGTAGGATGTTGACATTGTTTGGAGATTCTATGACCGCTCGCAGTTTGCAGTCGTCCACAAACTGTGTTAGCCACAGACCTTTAGTTATTGCTTGTTCTTCAGAGAAGTAAATTCCCAGCACTAGAGGTCCTATGAATGATCTCTGTGGAACACCACTGGTTATGGGTCTGTTGTCGGAGGTGGATTTCCCTGTTGTGACTGTATGGGTTCCATCAGTGAGCCAGTTCGCGACCCACCTAATGATATAAGGGTTGATACCTAGTTTTTTTTTTTTTTAATTTCTCCAAATCGTTTGCGCTTCTAATACAATGACTGGAATGGACCCCATATCCAAGTCAAAGTATGATTAAAGTTCATGAAATTAGTATTGTTTCAATCTTTGATGTCAGCCAGAAGTGCTCTTCACAGCACCCACAATGTGTCCAGTAATGACTCCTGCAGTTCATACTGAGTAACACATCTAAATACAACTGTAGATTCTTTTTATAAGACCTGGTGCTCCTACTACTATTGGAACTATCTGGGTATATTTCTTCACATTGCTCTTGTTTCTGCCTGCAAATCATGATATTTTATGACTTTGTGTGTCTCTACGCAAGACAGTGTAGTCACTGGGTGTAGCGATTTCATTGATCAATGCTACTTTTGTCTTCTTTTCATAGACCACTATATCTGGTTTTCTGGCATCTGTCTTTTGAACTGTCTGTAATGGGTGTTCCCATGAGATGTAGACTTCATCATTTTCTATGTTGCTTTGTTACTCATGTTTCCAGTGTTTTTCAGCTACTTCAGTATTGTAATGTTTGCACAATCCCCAGTGCAACAGTCTTGCCACACTATTAATGCCTTTCAGTAGATGTGAAATATGCTGCTGAGTGATGCTGTGAAGTTGAACCTTGCTGCATCTTATTTGCTGATTACTAGCCTTAGCCTCTGATGACCCACAGAATGAATTTCATATTGATGTTCTAGGGTCCTACAGTAGTATGATTTTCTGTCTGGATGAGTATGTGACATTTGCTGTATGTTTGTGATTCTTCTCAGCAAAACATTTTGTTTTCAAAAAGAACCTGTTTGAATTTTGTCTTGGAAATGTATCTCTGGCTTCCATTATACTTTACATTGTGAATGTTATGCTGTGTTTAAGCACTGTGGTACTTGTATTAGAAGGTTGGGGCTGTTCTGTCTTAGTTAATACATTTTTATTTAATTTTTTTATTTTAGTTATCCTTTGTTGTCTGGGTTAGTCCCACTTGGCTAGTAACCTGTTTTCATGGGAGACCTGAAATGGTATTTATACTACCAGGGAAAATTTTTGATAGGGTGTGTGGGATCTTTTTCATCCACCTGAGCTACCACCAAGTCAAGCAGATGGGGTCTCGGTTTAATGTCTCATCCAAAGGACAATACACTCAGGAATGCAGCACCCCCTTCTGCAGCACTGCAGTGTTCGTAAACAATCTGTTGGGTGTGGGAATAGAATCTACAGCCTTCTGCACCAAAGGCAAGTTGACACACTGTCCCCCATGTAGCATCTCAGAGGAACAGGTCTTAAATGCCCTCTCCAAGGTGAAAAACACAGCCTCTATGGGAGCAGACAACATCCTGGGCTGTGGTCTGCATGGGTTAAAACAGGAATTGGCATCAACATTGGGTATGCTTTTCAATCACAGCCTAAGCACCAGCTTCACGCTAGTGGAATGAAAAACTGCTACCATCATCACTTTGCACAAAGGTGGTGCATCCATGGACCCTAGGAACTATAGACCCGTTAGCCTGACCAGCCGTATCTGCAAGGCCATGGAACAAATCATCATGAACCTTATTAAGGAAGATATAAGAAGTCTCCAAATGCTCAATCCCAAGCAGTTTGGTTTTGTAGAAGGGAGATCATGCCTGTTAAACTTGGTGGACTTCTTTAAGACAGTCACCAAAGCCATAGACAAGGGCAGATGTGTGCATGCGATGTACCTAGACTTGGCCAAGGCCTTTGACACAATCCCTCACTCAGGCATCATTGATAAACTCACACAGCTGGGTATCAACCCATATATTGTCAAATGGGTTGCAAGCTGGCTCACCAATAGAACTCATGCAGTCAAAATAGGGGACTCCACCTCCTCCAGCAGACCAGTAATCAGTGGTGTTCCACAGAGATCGGTTCTGGGACCCCTACTGTTCAGAATCTACCTCTCTGAAGTACAGGCTAAAACTAAAGGACTGTGGTTGACAAAGTTTGCTGATGAGGGCAAACTGGGAGCGATCATTGAAACCCCTAGTGATGAGAACATCCTGCAAGAAGGTCTTGCACAGACTAACGACTGGTGCCAAAGTCATGATTTGAAACTTAATGCAAAAAATTAATTATCATCCCTTTCAGCAAGGGTGAGCCTGCAAACTACCACATCGATAGCAATGTCTAAGGACACAGTCAGTGGTGAGATATCTGGGCACACAGGTTGACAGTAATCTTAAGTTCTATTACCATGTCTCCACATTTTATATTGCTCATCTCATAAGTAAGGGCATTGCCTCCGGAAAAAAAAAAAGGTTAGAAACCCCCTGTACTCTTCTCTTATCAGGCCAGTAATAGAGTACAACGCTCCCTTTTATAATGTTCCTTTTGTCACACCTGGAGAGACCACAAAGGTTCCTTACAAAGAAAAATTCAGGGTCTTCAAGATCTGTCTTATGCGGACAGCCTGAAATCATTGTCACTTTCTCTGTGTCATACAGACTGCTCAGAGGCCACCTGTGCCATGCATACAGAGCAATCGCTGACCCAGCTTTAATGGAAATGCTGCGTATTCTCAAGTCAAATGGCACACTGGTCACTCAAAGGACCTTAACCTGATGTGCAACATCAACAGAACTTGCTGTAGAGATAGATTTGTCTCTCAGACGTTGCCCCTTCTTTGGAACAAGCTTCCTTTTCATGTTAAACAAAGCCCCTCTTTGGCCCTATTTGAGTGTAATTTGGACGATTGGACGGGTAACAGGAAATTCACCCTAGGGGTCCAAATGTGTCCCTCTTGGACAGGGGTAATAGGTGCTGATTTTACTGTCTGCTTAAACCAGATACCCTTGGGAACACGAGTTGAACTTGGCTAGGCTTGTAAAGGCCCTGGGACTGTTGGCCTAGTAACCTCCTATGATCCTATACACTCCTTCTGCCATTAGTATGTCACAACCAGCCACAAGGTGTGCAACTGTTTCCAATTCTGTTTTAGAAAACGTACATTTGTCTTTCTCCCACATGTTCAATGGACTTTGCAAACCAACATGTACGTAGTCCACTATCTTGGCCCGCCAATATTAACCTTTCATCTTTTGGTTTGAATTCCCCTCTCCTTAACCATTCCTGCATTCGATCCTGATCAACATGAGGTTCTTCAGGAGTTTTCTATACTTGCAAATATATTTATGCATTGTGCACATTTCATGCCTTCTCATCTAATCCATCACCTTATATTTGTTTTTTGGCACATTTTGTTGCTGTCTGATGTTTTATCTACTTCTGGCTTTATTTTCTTTCCCGCTTGACGCCAATATGCTTTTGCTAGAGTAAGCAGGGAAGTCATGTTAGATTTATTCTCCTCATGTTTCAAAACTTTTACTATGTTTGGGTCTTGTGAGGTCAGCAGATATATATATATGCAGTACCACATTTGCAGATCTATACATGTAGTCAGTTTCAAGGAAGTCCATACCCCCTTCGGAACGGGATCTTGGTATGCACTTATTTTTATAAATCATTTGAGCATGAAGCATCCTTGTTTTCCTGTCTAATCTATCCAGCACCTTTTGGGGGCCAGTCAGTCTCTCCAAAACTGTAAGTTAGGACAGGAAGAGCAAATTGATTAATAGATTGAATTTTGTTCTTGGATGTCAACGCTGTTTTCAGGATTAATTTAAGTCTTCTGAAATATTCCTTATTGAGTTTTTTGCATTTGATCATGTTTTATTGTTGATCCTTCATCAGTTCCAAATATTTATACACTTCCTCTTGCTCAAGTTCTTTTATATCACATTCTTGTCCCAAACTGATGTTTTGTTGGTGCTGCAGCTTTCCTGCTTTAAAAGTTGTTTTTGCACATTAAGCAAGACCAATGACATTCTTATATCATCTGAAAATGTTTTGATTACTTGCAGTTGTGCTCTCAGTTGCTCATTTGATGAGCTATGCAGTTTTAAATCATCGACAAAGAGAAGATGAGAAGTCCTTACACTTTGTTGCTTTCTGGGAGCCAAATTATAGTCATGACCTAATGTGTTAAGCAAGCACCTTAATGGTTTACGGGTAAGGCTAAAGAGCAACGGTGACAGAGAGTCACCCTTGAATACCTCCCTTTGGATTTTTATCCCTGGAATAATAATTTGTCCTTTTATCTTGGCTTAAATACAAAGTGATTTGCAACTGTTTCATGGTCTCTGTGATATGATTTAAAAGTGTAGAGTGTATCTTACACATTTTTGAGCACTGTTTTATTCATGAATGTGGGATACTGTCAAATGCTTTTCTTGTAGTATGTCCATGCTATACTTAGATTTTTCCCTTTTTTTTTTTTTTTTTACATTTCTCCACTATGACTTTAACAACAAAAGATCCTTTGTTCCGTACAACTTTCTTTTATTATCCTTTTGTTGTATTGCCATAATTGAGATTTCTTCTAAGTGACTGTAAACTGTCAGCATAAATTCCAGTGTATAGTTTATACGGTGTCAAAAGGCAAGTTATAGGTTCATAGGTGTGTACTAGGCTAATGGCCCTGGAGCCTTTACAAGCCTAGCCCATAGGATTACCCTGGCATCGTGCCACCCGGCCTTAGTTCTCAGTGCCTCTGCTGAGTAGAGCCACTGGAGTGATCCCCGAGGTGAATTTTCTATTTCCCATCCGCTCGTCAAGATTTCTCTTGAATAGGGGCCAGTAAGGTACTCTGTTTGATATGTATGGGAAGTCTCTATTCCATAGCATGGGCAGTCTCTGGGTTATGAACCTGTCCCTCCAGCTTGCTCTGTTGATTGTGGTAATGAGGTTGAGGTCTCTGGAGCGTGTGGTGTGGAGGGTTTGGGATTACTTTAGATGTCAGACATGAATTTGTAAGTCGGGCAGAGATTAGCTCTAAGAAGGCGATATGAGACATTGAATAGTTGGAGTTTTTTTGAGTCTATCCATGTAGGACAAGTGTTTAAGGTCTAGGATCCTCTTTGTGAGGTACTTTTGCGGCCTCTCCAGTTGTTGCAGATGTCTAGTGAGGTACATGCCAAATGGGGCATTGTACTTGATGATTGGCCTAATGAGGGAAGAGTAGAGGGAGACAATGACCTCTTTCTTCCTGGATGCAAAAGCCTTAGTAATGAGATGTGCCACATAGAAGGGCTTTATGACCACAGTGGTAATGTGGTGGTCAAAAGAGAGGTTGCTGCCAAGCTGTGTTCCCAGATCTCTTATAACTCCTCCTGTGTTCAATGGACTACCATCGATGTGGTAATTCATGGGAACCAGGTTTTTCCATAAGGGGATGACACATTTTTTGGCATTGAGCTTAAGGCCATGGTTCTGACACCAGTCGTTGGTCTCAGTGAGGCCTTTCTGTAGGATGTCAACATCACTTGTGGGAGTTAATAATGGCTCCCAACTTGCAATTGTCTGCAAACTTTGTCAGCCATAGTCCCTTCATGTTGGCCTGGACTTCAGAGAAGCAGATACCAAACAGGAGAGGACCCAGGACTGAACCCTGTGGGACTCAACTTGTGACAGGTTGGCAGTCTGACTTGGAGTCAGCTACTTTCACACTGTGCGTTCTATCTGTGAGCCAGTTTTGCAACCCAACTAGTGATATAGGGGTTGATGCCTAGATTAGTGAGTGTTTCTGTGATTCCTGAGTGGGGAATGGTATCGGAGGCCTTGGATAGATCAAGGTAGGCTGTATGAACCACTTTGCCTTCATCCACAGCTCTGGTGACTGACTCAAAGAAGTCGACCAGGTTAAGCAGGTATGATCTACCCTTCACAAAACCAAGCTGTGTGGGATCCAGAGTTTGGAGAGTCCCCATATCCTTGCTTATTATTTCTGTGATGATGTGTTCCATAGCTTTGCACATCAGACTCGTCAGACTAATGGGGCGATAGTTCACAGAGACTGTAGTCACTCTTCCTTTGTGGAGATGGATGACTGTAGCAGTGTGCCATTCAGTAAGGCCAAAGCCTGAGGTGAGGCTGTGATTGAACAGGGCACACAGGTGAGGTGCCAGTTCACTCTGTAGTTCATGTAGAACACAGCCAGGGATATTGTTAGGTCCCATAGAATCTGTATTCTTGCCTTTGGACAGTGCTGTTTTCACCTGTGCAGAAGTAATACTGGGTGCCTGGCAGTCTACTGGTATTGTGATTGGTCCTTTGGGGGGGGGGGGGGGGTAAAGTTGGCACTGAATCTGTCAGCCAGTATATTGGCAATATCTGTTGGCTCAAGTATAGGAGGTACCATTGTGCAGTAGCTCAGAGCAAATCTGGGTATTGCCATGGAGATTCTTTGCATAACTATAGAAGGCTTTGTGGTTGTCTTTACTATCTGCTGCAATTCTCTTCTCATAGCTAGCTTTAGAGGATTTGATGAGGGATCTCAACTTTTTATTGAGGCTGATAAGTGAGTTTTTCCAGTCTTGGGACTTCACCTTATTCCGTATCAGTTTCCTCCTCCTGTTGTTGAGTTTGTTTATGAAAGGGGACCACCAGATTGGCTTCTTTTTTTTGCAGGAGAGCATCTTGGTTCTTTTGGGTATGGTGAGATCCATGCATTTGTGTACATGTTCGTACAGTGCATTGATGTATGATTTGGCGGTCATGCAACTATTCTCCATTTGCATGGGTACCGTGAAGTTAGCCAACTCACGTTTTAGGAGCCCAAAGTTAGCTTTGGAGAAGTATTTCATGGTGGTTACTTTTGTGGAGAGGAATGTGGGTTTCCAAGGTGATTAGTTTGTGATCAGATCTAATCAGGGAGGAGTTGACTATTGGTGTAGAGCATTGGTTGCCCATGTTAGTAATGACCAGGTCAAGGATGTTTCTACCTCTAGTGGGGGTAAGAACGAGCTGGTCCAGGGTATTGGAATTAATGAATTCCAGGAAACATTGGGCAATTCTATTGGTACTTGAGTAGTTTATAACTATACACCAACTGCAGCGAAGTTTCACTGTTGAAATATCACACTATGGATTCAAATAGGGCAAAAAAAAGTAAAGCAGCACTTCTATTTATTCAATAACCACAGGATAAAGCTTTCGGGTAATGACTGATGAAGGGTGTTACCCGAACGCTTTATCCTGAGATTGTTGAATAAATAGAGTGCTGCTTTACAGTTTTTTGCCTTATTTGAATATAACATGAGTAGTTTACCCAGTTAATGGAGGGGTGGTTGAAGTCGCCCAGTATGAGAGTGTTAGATTGGACCCTAATATTCTCCAGGGTGTTTAGGAATGTGGAGTGTGAGTCTTGGGGTATGATTGTGGACCTATAGCAGGTGACGACCTGAATTGCTGTCTTACCCAATGTTAGCTGCACCTGAAGTATCTCTGATGCATTATGTTGGGCTACCAGTCTGAAGGTGTGTGCATCTTTTATGAAAATGGAAACACCACCGTCTTTGGAGCTTCGGTCCAAGTTCTGGGGCCAAAAGATGTGGAATGAGTTATAGCCTGATAGTGCAGGGGGCTTTCTGCTGCCTTGAACTAAGTCTCTGTTACAGCACAAATGTCGATGTTCTCCATTTTAATTAGTGTGAACGAGTGCATTTTGAGATTCAGACTTCTAGTGTTGAGCAGCATGACCCTCAGATTGCATTTGTTTGTAGCTGTTATGGTGGTAATTTGGTCTTTGGAACACCGCCTAAAAAAGGCACTGTAGGAGTGTCAAGAGCTTTGGCCAGTATCTGGAAGCTCAGGGGTGACAGGTGCAGCCCATCTCTGGCAAAGCATCGAGGTCTGTCAGTCATGTCATCCCAGGCAGATAGATACTGGATCTCCTTAGAATGACACCAGAAACTTGGCCAATTGAAATCATTTTCTGCTTGTACTGTGGTATCATTCTGGGTGTTGGTAGGATTCTGCTCACTGCTAGGGTCATACCCGCCTGGGTTACATAATCCGAGAGCTTCTCCATGTCTCTCTTCATGCAGTCCAGGGAGGTACGTCTCCGGTCATTCGCACCCACATGTACAATGACAGAGTCATATTTCTACCTGTTGTTGAGGGACCTAAGTGCGTGCATTATGTGGCAGATCCTGGCATCTGACATCCAGCTGACTGTTACTTTCTCCTTATTCAGCCTAGTGAGTGGGACATCAGTGTGCCTCACTAGCAAGTCACCTATGACTAATGTGTTGGGCATGCTGTTTTGCCTTAGGGGCTTTGGTTGAGTGGCACACTGTTTAGGAGAGTTTTGTGTCTTGTGATTAGTGTTGTGTTGTGGTGGTCGAGTGCGTTTCTGCCTTGGAGGGCTCTGTTGTTTGGGTAGATTTTTTTTATTGAGACCCTCCGTGAACGTGGGTGTGTGGTTTGTGTTTTTATGGGAAGGCAGCACTGGAGTGTGTTCTGGAGGGCTATGTGTTTCATGTGGTGAGGTGGCAGTGTTGACCTTCCCCTCTTGGCCAGCTATTCCAGTCTTGGCTGGAGAGTGCGTGGCTTCCAATTTGGATATATAAGTACATCTCTCACAAGTCTGAGTGTTGGGAGATAAGAGGAGAGGGTTGTCAGTGTGCATGAGGCAGTTGCTACATTGCCTCAGGATGCTCAAGTTCACCAGATTAATAGGAGAAGGCACAGGGAACTCTGACCCTTTTAGACGAGCCTGGAAGGATGGGCATTAATAAGTACTGGAGCCGTCTCCTTGTAGAACATTTAGTGCTGGTAGCACTTGTGTGCGCTACAATAATTGCTAGAAGATGTCTGGTAAAGTGATAGACTAATAAGCTAGTAAAAGTGCAGGAGAGGAGAGAACTAGCAGATCTAAGGGAAAAATTGAAGAGCAGACTTTTTGGCACTGCTCAGCTTACAAACAGTCCTGGATACAGCAAATCTGTATCAGGACTGTACCAGTTACAGGAAAGGTGGGAAACAAGTGCATATGCAGGGTGCGGGGTTTTAAACCTGAAAGTTGAAAGAGATGGAAAACACTGCCAAAACCTCCAATAAACTACAATTTCTGGGCCAGAAACCACTCCTCTTTTGGTCGAAAAGGCTACCTAGTGCTTACCACTCCCACTGATAAGCTAGAAGGCTTCCCTCCAGCACAGAAAGGCTTGGGGGGCTCGGAAGCTTACCAACAGTCCTGGATACAGCAAATCTGTATCTGGACTAGACTAGTTACAGGAAAGGTTGGAAACATGCGCAAACAAGTCGCTATAAAACATTTTTGGGTCATCAATAAATTGCTTATTTTGTACTTTTCCTTTATATTTATCTCTGTATTTTCTAAGTTTTTCTGCTTGTGCTGATATTTTTTATTTAATTTGCATTAGTGTATGATAACTCCTGATCCATTATAATACTAGGCATTACTTTTATCATGTCTGTCTGCCTCTTCTATACTCTTGTAACAGTGACACTTCTTGTCTTAATTGTTTTATAGTTTTCTCTATTCTTTCCCTTACAACCTTGTGTTCTTGTTGTAGGACTTTATCTGTTATTAATTTGGCTGCACAGCACTATATCCTATTTACTTCTGTTATATCACATGAGTCTGTATGGACAGTCCTAATTACTGTTTTCATTTGTTTTATGAAACTTCTAACTTTTTGGATTTTATTGACCTTCTGCAGTCTATTTCTTTCATTGATCATAATTTGTCTACCCATCTCTATTAAATCAAGTAACTCTTCTCTTAGATCATTTTCTTATAAACTATGGGTACATTCTTTGTTCACAATTTCCTGCGAGTATTCTATAGAAAGTTCAAGAGCTTCTTCCTGTGCCACTTTCTCTTCAGTTTCACACTGTTATCCATTGTTCATTCATATGGGAACTCACTGGCCTATCACTCCATGGCATTGACTGTGTCAAAGTTGCCACAGTTTCTTGGTCTTTCCCTTGCTGTATACCTCCACCTATTCCTTTGTACTGGTTTAATGTGGGAGACTCCAAAGTATCTTCATATGTCAACTGATTAGATGCTTCCTACTCCACAGGTTTCTTGGGTGTCCATTGCTCTATCCTGATGTTCATCGTGCATACAGCTGCAGTCATTACAGATGGGTTATCCTGCCATCAGGCGGGTCCTCGGTCGGCCGAATTCCAAAGTCTAGGTTCGGCGTCGGTAGTCGTCGCTTCATCCCTGACGTCAGTGTGGCAGGGGTATAAAGGAGGCAGCTGATGCCATCTTCTTCAGTCTTTCTTGCTCGGTGCCCGAAGCAGAAGCAGTTTGCAAGTGCCAGTCGGCCAGCTCCTGAGATTTACGAAAATATTTTAGCCGAAGTCTTCTTGAAAGCTAAGTACCCCGTTGGGGAAACTTTTCTTGCCTCAGACCGATGTCAGACAAAGTTAATAATTGCATTTCATGTGGGAAGCAAATACCGAAGACAACACTGGTATCCGCTCCTGAAGAGCCTGACACATTCCCCACCATGGATCCTACCTCTAGTGCCTCTTCTGTTATCCCAGCACAACTTCACGACTCTTCACAGCCAGCTCAAAACCCTAAATCTAGCTGCATGGAGAATCCCTTGATTTCCCAACAGACCCTCCTCTCCAAGGAGGTGCAGGATGTCATCTTGGAGGCCAGAAGACCTTCTACTAGAAAAGCCTACTCCGCCAAATGGAAACGATTTTGTGCCTGGAATCAGGAAAAGGGCCAGAATCCTTGGGTAATAAATTTACCTCAAATTTTACAGTACCTAGCTGAGATGTTAAACAGTGGACTTTCCTTCTCCTCCATCAAAATCCACGCTTCAGCCATTTCTGCACAATACAACACAGATCCTCCTTTATTCTCTCATCCTCTCTTAAGACAGTTCCTCAGAGGGGCAAAGAATATAAAACCCCCAAGGAAACCACCAGTCTCTGCTTGGGACCTCAACTTCATATTGGAAAAGCTGACCCTTCCTCCCTTCGAGCCAGCTGCTTCAACAGAACTACAATACTTGTCATGGAAAACAGCCTTCCTTCTGGCTATCAACTCAGCACGCAGGGTTTCGGAACTACAGGCCCTCATGGCTGTGCAACCTTTCATCATTTTCCATCAGGACAGAGTTTCCTTACGAACCAACCCTACCTTTATGCCAAAGATAGTATCCAATGTAGCCTTGAATCAGACTATCCACTTTACCTACCTTTTAGCCTAACCCACAAAACAAAGGGGAAAGACTACTGCATTCCTTGGACATTCACAGACAACTTCGTTATTACTTGGACAGGACAAAGCCATTCAGGAAATCCGAGCAACTCTTTGTGTCCTATGCTACAGGTGCTCAAGGAAAGGCTATCTACAGACAATCTCAAAATGGATAGCCCACTGCATACGCTTTTGTTACTCATTTCATGGAAAAGCTGTGCCTTCAAGCATCAGATCCCACTCCACAAGGGCCACAGCTACCTCTGCAGCTTTCCTCAGGGGGGTTCCTACCAAGGACATTTTGGAAGCAGCCACTTGGAGTTCAGTGCACACTTTCTCCAAACGCTATCGCCTTCCACTTTACTCTAAATCTAGAGCGGAATTTGCCACAGCTGTCTTGCAGGCCATCCTTGCTCCTCCTAGTTCCACTTAGTGCCTGCCACCCCTACTTAGCTTAGGGATTCTTCCCATCTGTAATGACTGCAGCTGTATGCACGATGAACATAGTACAGTTTTGTACCTACCATAAATGTAGATGTTCGAGTGCTCATACAGCTGCAGTCCAGGTCCCCCCCCCTCCATCCCCTCTTAGGACAGGCCTTATGACAAACACCTTCTCATACAACCTATTTGGAGTATTCTTTTATGGTGTATTTGCTTGCAACTACTGTTTTTTGTTTATTCTATATTGCATGATTACATAAGTTTATGTTTTGCCTTCCTTCTGGGGGCACCTGACATCTGGGGCAAGAAAAACTGAAGAAGATGGCGTCGGCTGCCTCTTTTATACCCCTGCCGCACTGACGTCAGGGAAGAAGCGATGACTACCGATGCCGGACCTAGACTTTGGAATTCGGCTGACCGAGGACCTGCCTGACGGCAGGATAACCCATCTGTAATGACTGCAGCTGTATGAGCACTCAAACGTCTACATTTATGGTAGGTACAAAACTGTACTTTGTGTTATCCGAGTTAAATTTTCTACAGTAAATCCTTCACTTTGCAGATAATCCATAATCTCAGTTTGTATTTCTCTCCTTTGCTTATACTGTTTTCTACTTTTCCTATTTATTTTCTTATTTTCGTATTGTAAAATGTTCCATAACTAGATGTCTTTGCCTGTATTTCTCTTCAAATGTGTTTGGGTCTGCTGTTTTTGCATTGATTAGTTTTGCTTTCTCCTTTGCATAAATATTGCACATTAAATCTCTTTTTTTCTTTACCATGTCCATATTTATTCTTCAGATGTCTCCTGATCCTCTTGTTCATCCACATTCCTGGTAGTCCCCAAATTCAAAATGCTAACCCTGCAACAGCTGGCTGCTTATGCTGACAAAAAATGCGTAGTTAGTGTCCCTGGACCTAAAAGATGTATACCTCCATATCCCCATAAGGGAGTCCTGCAGGAAATCCTTGCTTTTCAGAGCAGGCTCACAGCACTTTCAGTTCTATGCTCTTCCCTTTGGCTTATCTGCTGCTCCCAGGGTTTTCACCAAATGTTTGACCCCGGCCATAGCATTTTGCAGACAGAAAAATATACAGATTTATCCTTACCTCGATGACTGCCTCATTCAGGCAGAGAGCAAACAAAAGCTGCTCCAGGACCTGCACTTTGTCACAACCCAGCTAACTTCCTTGAGGCTCACCATTAGTGAGAAGAAATGAAAGTAGACTCCGTGCAGGAAGATCATTTTCTTGGGAGCACTGCTGGACACATCATCCCAAATGGCCTTCCTATCCCCAGAAAAGCAGAGCTTCCTGCCTATTTTACCTAGCTGGCATCCAAAAGTCACCTCATAGTGAGTGAGTTCCTGCAAGCCTTGGGGTAAATGGCTTCTTGCATCCTTCTAATTCCTCTGGCCAGGCTACACATGAGGAAACATCAGTGGTATCTAAGGAACCTTGGTGTCAACACTCACAGCCTCTAGAAACCTCTCTCCCTCTGATCCCCTGCATAAGGGCCAAGTTTTTCTGGTGGGCAGGGTTCTGTGCCAGGAACCAGGGTCTCCCCATCGTACAATGTCCCACCAGGCAGACCATCACCACCGATGCCTCAGACATCGCTTGGGGTGCCCACCTAGCAGGCAGGTACCCCCAAGGTCTTTGGGATGCCCAACATCTTCCCTTGCATATCAAACAGAAGGAAATGATTGCAGTGCAAAAGGCTCTAACATCTTTCCAGCCCCATCTCAGGCCAGAAGCTCTCCTTATCAAAACAGACAACCCCACAGTAATGTGGTACATCAACAAACAGGGCAGGGGAGACGCAATGTTACCCTCTGTGCAGGCTAGCCATGAACCTCTGGCTGACTCCCTCCTCCATGGGATTGCACCTAATAGCCCATTACCTACCAGGGATCAACAACACCCTGGCAGGCCACTTCAGCAGACACTTAATGGACCCACACGAATGGCAACTCCACAAAAAGATGCAAGTCTCTCAAGTGTGGGGAAATCAAGAGGTGGAGCTCTTTGTTTCTCACTTCAACCATCGGCTCAAGAAATTCTGCACCAGGGAGTATCACCACCTGGCATGGAAGGTGGATGCTTTGACCTTCCCATGGAACTCCCTGTTCATGTACGCATTCCTCCTTTGCCTCTTATTCCCAAGGTACTTATCAGGATAAGGGAGAAGGGGCCCAAGGCCATCCTCATTGCTCCAGATTGGCCCAGATGACATTGGTACCCCTTGCTGCACAGCCTGACATCTCATCCTCCCAAGCAGCTTCCCCAGATCGCAAACCTCTTGATTCAAGCGGGGGGGCTGCTGCACCCAGATTTGCGGACTCAGGCTATTAGCATGGCTGATACTCCCAAGGTAAGAGAAGGGCTTCTGCTATGCAAGCAGGTCCTAGACATTGTCACAGATACCAGAAGGCCCAGCACCAGAAAATCTTACACAAATGGAAAAGTTTCTGCTCCTGGTGCTAGTCCAGAGGGGCCAGTTCCTCACAACCTTCTGTCCCTCTTATCCTGGACTATTTAGCAGAATTACTCAATAGTGGCCTCTCCTTTTCTTCTGTTAAAATCCACGCCTCAGCCATTTCAGCTCAGTTTAATACAGAATAGCGCCTGTTCTCTCACCCTTTGATTAAACAGTTTCTCAGAGGGGCTTCTAATATCAGACCTCCCAGAAGGTCTCCTATGCCAGCCTGGGATCTTAATTATGTTTTAGAAAAACTTACCTTGCCACCCTTCAAACCTGCTGCTTCAGCAGAACTGAAATTCCTCTCCTGAAAAACTGTTTTTTTGCTAGCTATCACCTCAGCCAGAAGGGTTTTTGAACTTCAGGCACTAATGGCCATTGAGCCCTTCATTATTTTCCACGCAGACAGGGTTTCCCTTAGGACTAACCCCTCCTTTATGCCCAGACCATTCATCTGCCTACCTTCTCCCCTAACCCTCAAAACAAGGGTTCTGCACTCCCTAGACGTGCCAATTTCTTGTCAGTTTTGCCATAGGGGCAGAGGGGTAGCCCATTTCTAAACAGACTATCTCCCAATGGATATCACACTTTATCCATTTCTGATACAGATTTCATGGAGAACCTCCCCCTGTCTATTCGTACCCATTCTACTAGTGCAACCTCCACTTCCACAGCATTCCTCAGAGGAGTTCCCACCAGGGACATCTTGGAAGCTGCCACCTGGACTTCGGTCCATACCTTTACAAAGCATTACCACCTTCCTCTTTTTCTCTATGGCTAGGGCTGGGATTGCCTCTGCAGTGCTGCAGGGCCTCCTTACCCATGCCTAGGTCTCTAACTAATCCTGCCACCCCTCTCTTCATCTTTGGAAATCCTCCCTCATCTTTGGAAATCCTCCCACAGGTGATGACTGCAACAGTGAAACACGAAGAACATAGTACAGTTGTGTGCACATAAATGTAGTGATCTGAGTGTATTCACTGTTGCAGTCCTAGTTTTCCTCCATTTATAGCAGTGACAACCTGACGTCAGTCTAGAGGCGACAGCAGCTGACGCACAAAAACATTGACTCTGGTATTCGGGCTGGCCAAGGGCTAACACAGTAGGGATAAACCCACAGCTGATGACTGCAACAGTGAATACACTCAAACATCTACATTTATGGTAAGTGTACACAACTGTACTTTCTACATTTCCTCTTTGTGATCTTATTCTTTTATTGTGAAATTTTCCTTATCTGGATGCCTTTGCCTATATTTCTCTTTGAATATCTTTGGGGCTGCCTTTTTTGTGTTGATTAATTTGGCTTTCTCCTTTGCATAAGTATTGCACCGTATCAGAACTCTTACTTTCCCATGTCCATATTTCTTTTTATACCCTTCAAATATCTCTAAATGTTGTTCTTTAAATTTTTCCACTTCCTCAGTTGGTTCTTTTTCCAAACGGCGCAAGGTTTCTTGGTTTATATAGAATTTTTCACAGAGCTATTGTATTAATGAACGCAAATTTTTATTTGAAGCTTCTGACAGTTTTTCTTGTGGAAGTATTTTTTTTCCTCTAATTTCTCTCTTAATCTTTTTGTATATCTTTTGTCTGGAAATTCTGGGCTTATTGCATAATAGTAACAGTATATAATTTTTTTGTTATCCTCAATAGTCCACCCTATCATCTGTATGGGTCTTTTTTGGCCTATTCAGTTTTTGTGATTTTTGTGGACTGCTACTTCCTTCTACAGCAGGAGGGCCATCCTCCCCATGGGCCTGACCTAGCCCCATTTTGGGAATATTTCCATGTCTTGAGGATTCTACGCTGTCATTTTTTCCAGACCTGGTACCAGTGTGCCTACCAGGATTGGGAACTTTTTATCCTGGGACTTGTCCACCCATCTGTCTTATTTATTTTTTATCCTACTTCTGTCCATGATTTATACTATATAAAATACAGTCAATATATCAGTGTCGTCTTGGTGAGATTTTGTGAAAAACAGGGTCCACCTCGTGAAGGTACTCGCCAAGGCTTGAGGATGAATTCAGTTCTAGTAGTACTTCTTTTCTTTTGCTGATTTTATCATCTCTCCATTTGGACCCTGTTGATACCTAGCTGTGTAAGTTTGTCAATGATGCCTGAGTGGGTTATAGTGTCAAAAAGCCTTGGCTAAGTCTAGGTAGGCTGTATGCACAAATTTTCCCTCGTCCCGGGCCTTGGTGTCTGTCTTGAAGTAGTCCACCAGGTTTAACAGGCATGATCTCCTTTGACAAATCCAAACTGAGTAAGGTAAAGTGTTTGGAGATTACCTTTATCTTTCTTGATAAGGTCCACAATGATTCGCTCCATGGCCTTGCAGATAAAGCTAGTCAGGCTAATAGGTCTATAGTTCCCAGGGTCAGTGGAAGCACTACCTTTGTGGAAGTGGATAACGGTGGCCATTTTCATTCAGCTGGGATGATGCCGGTGCTTAGACTATGACTGAAAAAGATACCCAATGGTGGTGTTGATTCTTGTTGGAGCCCATGTAGGATGCAGCCTGGGATGTTATCAGGTCCCATAGATGCTGTGTTTTTGGCCTTAGAGAGGGCAGTTACGACCTGCTCCTTAGAAATACAAGGTAGGAGACAGGTGGTAAGGATGTCATGGGGTGTGTGTGCCAGGGACAAGGGAGTGAAGTTTTCACAAAACCTGTCTGCTAACAGGTTAGCTGTGTCCACAGGCTCAATATATGTGGTATCATTAGCTACCAGTTCAGCACAAATCTGGGCTTTTACTTTTAGGTTACAGATGTAACTGAAGAACGGGTTCAAGCGCTTAGGCTGCGCAACACCCCCCCTGTGAGACAGCTGGATGTGGACACATGGCAGGTTGGCAGTTTAGCTGCAGTGACAAATGTCTGCGGACAATTCCCTGTGGGAATAGAGGAACCTCTTGCACCCTAACCACAGGTGGCAGACACAAACCCCCACAGTGATGCACTCTGCACCCCCCCCCCCCAGAGGCCACCATGTGTGACTGTCAGTCAAACATATGTCTGTCATAGGATGCCAAGTGGGCATGAAAGTGGTAATGTGAAACCTGTGTGCAGTGGGCAAAGCCTTTATTAACACAATATGTAAAGTGATGTGTGTAGTGCTTGGTGCGTACTAAACCCAGATATATTCACAACTTGTAGAAATGTGCTACAGCATGTAGGAAATCCTGCACATCATTGTAGTCACACTTATGTTGCAAGATGTGCTTTAGGTGACGCTCCCTTACAGTAGCCTTCCTACATGGTGTCACAGGCATCTCCCTCAAAAGTGACTCCAGTCGGGTATCTGTCAGGTTCTGTTCCTGTTGCAGAACAGACAGAAGGTCGGACGGCTGCACTGTAGGGCGTCCAAGTAACACCTTCGGCCAACGATGCCATGCCTCCACCTGGTTATTAGTCCTCGGGAAGTCCATGTCTGAGACATCACACACATTCCAAAACTTCAAAGGGTAGGAAGACTGCAGGCATTGATGTGCTGAGCAGCGGGATGCATACTTCCGTGGTCGGCCTCACACATAATGATGGTCCAGAAATACACCTATAGGCTTTAGCACAGTCAGGTAAGGTAGCCACAATGTCCAGAAATGCATGGGTAACATCTTCCAGTGGTAGGAATGCCAACGCAATCAGTTTGCGAATGGCAATTGAGAAAGCAGTGTCCGTACAATAGAGGGCCACAAGGTGGTGTTGCTGGATCTGGCACCAAATGATCTGTGCAAAATGGAATAGACACCCCTTCAGAATACTCTTAGGGAATGCCTTACGGCTGGCACGGATCGCTGCCTTCTCAAAATCAGTCATAATATACTGTGGAGCCAAGGTGCATCCCTGTTCTGCGGCCAATACCCTTCAGTATCTCCCACATATTGTTGTATGCAGACTCTGACTTTCTTGTCATGAGACAGTACACCAGGGGGACAATCCTTGCTGAGGTGGGGGTGCCAATACATCCATGTAACGTATACAGTGACTGGATATATCTGCCCGTGTCGAGAAGGTGCCATCCCAAAGAATGATGTCAGACCTGCACAGATCTGTCAGATTCTGTGATGTAGTTAGTCAAACCAAGGAATTAGTCCCATCCATATCAGACCTCCTACGGAGGATAAAGCTGCCACTACAGAGTGGATACTGGCTGACATCGATATCCGCAAGTGTTACTGAAGGTGTGGACATGGATGCTCGTACCCTTTGCCGTACCCTGGTTATACTACGATGCAGGGTGGCATGGCAAGGTATCTCTTGTAGTACATTGTCGTCCGCTGTACCTAGGACACTCTGCATTAACCAGGCTTGGCAGGCCATTGCTGGTTACCGCCCTCTTCTGCAGTTCTACTGGCAGTGTAGCCACTTGAGCTGTTGTTGCATCTGGGCCATACTGGTGTGGCAGTGATTTCAGCAGTTCTTCCCCCTCATACTGGCGAACAGTGATGGCATGACCTCCGCAGGCCTTTACTGTCGGCTCGATACATGCCCAGTACCGTTTAGGCAGTGCTTCACGCTCTAAATTGTAGAGGTATCCCTCCACTACCAGCATTGGTTTGCCCCCTTGGCTTGGCACTGTGCTGTATCTGTTGCCAAGCTAACCAGGGCTATACAGGTACATAGATGCCATCATGGTAACGCCGCTTGTCGATGGCCTGTTGGTATCCATCACATCCAGTGTAGCAGGGAACAGGATGTAGACACGACTTAGGTACAAGTCACTATCTGACGTTGGGTTTGTTGCTGTACATCACCTTGTGTTGCAGCCTCTGAATTAGCGCTGCCTGCCACAGTGGTCCTGTGCAGCTGTCTACACACCACCTTGCTCTGACTTCCTGGTCTGCTAGGGTTTCTCTATGTGCAGTTCACACAGCTGTGGGGTTGACAAGTGATTGTAGTCTGGTAGGAGTCTACACAGCTTGCTTGCAGCACAGGTTCTACATGTACTGCACAGGTCCCCTTTAACTCCCAGCTGTTGCTGCTGGCCAGTCAGGGTGTGAGGCCCAGTCTCAGTTTCACTGACAGAGGTTACATAGGGTGGTATTCCTGTTTCACCCTTGTCTGCCTACATGGGCTTGCATACTTGTGTACCCCAGCTGCAGCGACCATTGGATGGGTTTGGCAGCCCCCACAATACACACATGCTGCTGTAGACTGGGAGGTGAGTTGCTTTCCCTGCATGTCAGTGTTCCCTTCTACAGTGTTTCTTTTCCATTTGGGTGGGAGGTCTGTGCTTGCCAGGGTTGGCATGTTCCCACCTGCCACTGCACTAGGGGGGCTCTGGCAGGACAGTGTCTGTCTGTTGCAGGCATGCCTGTCCACCTCTTTGGGTTGTTCATGTGGTAAAGCCATTACCAACAGTGGTACACACAAAGGACACTGTGTACTTTTTGCTGTGACAAGCTTAGTCAGTTCTTAGACTAACAGGTATTGCATTAGCATGTACTTTGAGGGGTATGAAGTCTGAAACTCAAATGTCTGTCTCTCTTTTTTTCTACCTCTGCTCTGCTGTTCCACTACATTGCCAGACGGCCACAAGTATGTGGAATATGGGCTACACATGTTCTGCACAGCTCAGGGTTGTCTGTGCTGTTTTGTACTGTTAGGGGGTATTGGCAGGGTGCTTGTGTTGTTACTGCTGGATTGGACAGTGCGCATGTACATATTACTCTGCAGCGGCTGCAGCTTCTCTCTGTTTCCCTGTCAGCTTCTTTCAGCATGGATTGTTGTACGGTTGTGTGTGGACTTGTGATGGACAACAGGTATGCTGCTTTTATGTTATACATGTGTGCGGTCCTTTTTAGCCACTTGTTCGGCTGCGTAGCGTGGCTGTTTCCACTGTTGGGTGGCAGCCCGCATACATACTTTAGGGGACGTCTCCATTTGCCAGTTTTCCCAATGGCGTGGATTCCCACGGCGTCTCTCTTTCGGCCGCACCATTCTACGGTTTAGTGGTGCTGCAGCCTTCTGCTTTTGGTATTGTAGCTTGTTGGCATTTGTCTCGCGATCTGCATGCCGGAACCCCTGAGGAACGCCTTCTGATTATGTCATTAGTTGAGGAAGCTAATTTGGATTTGTAATTTGCTTTGGAAGACTTCACATGAAGTCTTATTTGCTTGTTTAAGCTGAGGAGGGAGTGCTTCCAGTTTAGGGTCCACTACTCTTAGCATTTTCTTCATCTTATTTAAAGCCTGTTAATGACAGTTGTCCACCAGTCAGGTTTACTGTTCCTCAAAGAGGTTATTTTGGTCCTATCAGGTGCAGCCGAGTCAATGCAGTTGTACAGGTGCATGTATAAAGCACTAGTGTGGAACTCTGCATAGTTGCCACTTGTATCTGGGAGATGCAGTGAAGCTATTTATACCATCCCGTAAGAGGTTATTATCAGCTTTGTAGAAATTTTTTTGTCTAATTGCTGGGGGGTATTCAGGTGTGATAGTTACTTCGAATGAGACTAATTTGTGGTCAGATCTCACGAGGGAGACCTCAGAGTGGGGAGGAGTAATCAAACTTGGGACTACAAGATGTAGCTTATTCACAGCTCATAGCTTTCATCCAGACTGCTGTTCTCCTAGATACAGATCTCTACATTTTAGTCCAGATTTCTGACTGTATGGTGAAGGTTAATTGTTATTTTTTTTATTGAGTGTTCTCTCTTATTTCTGGTCTTTAGGCCAAAGTACCACTCGGGGTGGCTGTGATACAAAGGCGTATCTTGTCTGGTCCCCTGTTGAGGGAAGGATGAGCCCTTTGAGTACCTTCCCAATATGCCAGCCTTTCCTTCATCACTGCTGAGCCAGAAAGTCTGCTTTCCTGGTTTTGAATTTATCCTTTGCCCTCACCTTGAACTCCTATACACTTAGCACCTTAAAGTGACAGTTGTTATGCTGTTTGTTAAACAAACCACACTTTAGATCCATTGGGTAGCGTCAACTCTTTATTGCAGATGAATGAGAGATGCAGTATACAAAATAGTGGATTTACTCAGTGTTCCATACAGATATGAATCAGGGGGAGGTGCCTCTGCTAGGAGTGCTGTCTCTGGTTGGTAGGCTGTGGGGTGGGGTCCCAGATTCAGAAATTTCCATTAACCACAGGCCATTAGGAATAAGCCAGTGGAGATTACCAGATGAGAGTGGGCATGCCCAGGTGGACTCTTATCCTTTTGTTCTATTTTGCATTAAAACTTTATTTTGCAAGGAATGACCAGAGATATTTTATATGGATCTGTATATGAAGGAATAACAGGAATATACTTGACACTTTTAGTGGTGTTTTTGCCATCCTGGCTTTATCAGATCCATCCTGTTCAAGCCTAGGGATTCTCAAATTAATTGGTGATGCAACCCACTAGGTCATACAAGTTTCCAGTCTGTTGATACTTTGGAAATGAAAATCAAATTTAGAACCCACTTTTATGGGGTATAGCCATACAAAGGTCACTGTTGTTGCTATTGGGATCCTTGAAACCATATTCATTTGTTCTTTTTTTACTTAACCTACTTTTATGGGGTATTAACAGAGTGAAGTTGACTGTAACCGTTCATAATATTGCTCAAATCTATTCAGTTCTTTCCAGTTTTATAGAAAATCTGTGGCCTGTCTACCTGCTTTTATGGGGCATTGCTGTATTAGACCCTGAATCACTAACAAACTCAAAAACTTAGAAAGGAAGGTGAATAGAAAGAAAAAGTTTAAAAGGGCCCATTTTTAAAATGGGTGACTGGCCAGCTACCTGCTAGGGTTACCCTCAGCTCTTTAGGCCTGATAGTAGACCATCTTGATGTGATTGTAGAGTGGCTCTTCCAACCACTACAAGTACATGAGCCAAGTTCGGCAAAGTAAGTGGATTCTAGAGAAAGGAGCAGCTGCTTTTATGAGGTCTACTGTTTAGCAATCAAAACATCCAGTGGAAGAGCATAAAGGGTATGAATAACTAAAGAAACAAAAGGCAGCGTGCCTTTGGAGCTTGTGTTGCTCCCAAAATCAAAGTACCTAAGTAGCTTTCAGCTGCACATCCTAAGAGTGTCCTTAGAGCTTTCACCTGCATATCCGAGTGGGAAGAGAGTAATGGGTGATCAAACATGGAGGCTAGAAATTCTTGGTGCACTTACCCAGACTTCTCACTCAGCTCTTTTCCCAGGGCCGTATGTTTAAAGGTTGCCCCCCCCCCCCCCCAACGGATATGTTCAAAGCCAAAAAACAGGCCAATGTGTCAAACATATTTTTTTATTATTATTTTTGGAGAGCTATGGGAACTCCAGAACAGCTTTGCCCCAAACATTGCCCATGCACTTCCTAGCTATGTTTTTTCAGGATCACCTGTATTTATTATTTATTAACGTTATTACTGTGAACACCCCAATGTACTAATCCTTTCACAAGAAAAAATAAACATTTTAGGAAGAACGTTAAAAACATAACGTCTAGAACTCAATTTTCAAAAATATTTATCAAACAAATTCTAAAACCATATGCAGAGAGTAACCAGCATGTCCCCTGCCCTGTACGTAGTCACGAGATAAGGTTCCCCCAGCCACAAGTGCGTGAAGTGGTTTGCTGCCTTTAGGTATATAATAAACTACGTTTAGAACAATGCATGAAAAAAGAGCAGAGCATAAAGTGGTTGGTTCACTAGAAAAGAATACATTCTTTCTTACATGGTAGGATAGAAGAAAAAGTTCATAGCCAGTGTTGCAGTACTGATTCTTGGGTCCTCCTGCCATGCATGAGCCCACAATTGGCCCAGTTTCCAGAATCTTTGCATCATCCCTAGGTGACTGACATCTAAACAGCAGCGTCTGGAGGTCAGAGTGCAAGAAGGACGTCTGTCAGTGCTATCTTCAGTTCTTTCTAGCAGTGCAGCCTGATGCACTTCAAGTGTGTTATAAACAGTGGCAGTCCCTTGGCCAGTTCTTTTTTCAGAATGTCTCCTCCTAGTCAGATATGT
Organism: Protopterus annectens; assembly: GCF_019279795.1. Taxonomy (NCBI): domain Eukaryota; kingdom Metazoa; phylum Chordata; order Ceratodontiformes; family Protopteridae; genus Protopterus; species Protopterus annectens. The sequence continues at coordinate 1,221,979,159 of NC_056739.1, forward strand.
AACCCAGTGGGGGGTTTCCTCTATTAAATTAATGCTTAAAAAGTTCAACAGTTGCTTGAAGTGTGGGAAGCAAATCCTACATAAAGTTTTTCACTCATTTTGTCTGTTCTGCTTGGAAATTCAGCATGACGTTTCTAATTGTCCTAGCTGTTCTAAATTCTAAGCAAAATCCTCAAATGTAGAGCCAAGGTATTAGCTACCCATATGGAATCCTGTGTCTCACTTCCATGGTGGCTTCGCAAGTGATGGATACCACTGGGTCTTGCAAACACCAGCTTCTGCTACCCTTATTCGAAAGAATCACTGACAGTAAAAATCAAGGACTCTGACATTTTCGATAAAGCTCCAGCTCTAGTTCTTCTGTTGACTGGCCCACCTGAGGTGCTTTTGCTGCCCCCATGGTCCAGCAACTCCTAAACCCAAACCCTGTGATGTGATCCTTGAAAGACAGCCATGGATGTCCTTCTATTCCTATGTTACAGTATTCATATTGAAGGATTTCCCGCCTCAGGCAGCCCGACATTGGCTGCTATACAAAAGCTTAAGCCTGGCTGCTGTAGGTGCATGGGACGTCACACGCAGGGCCATAAGCCAGGGACCATAAATGTGACGTCTGCATGCACAGACCGCAGAACTTTTCAGCCACAGACAATGTTAGTTTCAACCATTTCGCTCCTATGACCAAAGACTTCAAAAGATAAGTACCCCGTTGGGTTTTTTCTCTCTTAAGTATACTTGAGCTTGGTTTCTGTAAGTTTCCTTTTTAGCTGATGTCTGAACAAAAGAGCAAATTTAGTTGCAGGCGTCGGATACCGCACAAAGATTCTCATGGCCAGTGTGTGTTTTGCTTAGGTAAGGAGCATGACCATAAGGCCTGCTCCATTTGTCAGTCTTTTGTGCCAAAACCCCTACGCAGCCATGCCTTACTCTCAGGATGGATCCCGGGTCGGCCGACCAGTCTGAACAACCGAGGAAGAAGACCAAGGTTTCCAGGCTTACTCCTGATGTGGCTCTGTCATCGGATGTCCCGCCGACTACTGATATAGGGGCCGAGACACACCTGATTACTCCATCACCTTTGGTTCCTCTGGAAGAGGCCATTACTGCAGCCATGAATAGCACATCCACAGAGTCAATTCAGACGCCGGCCACAACTAACATCAAGGGAGAACCATTAGTTCCAGCCCAGGCCTCTGTCCCTAGGCCTACCCCTAAGCCAACGACAAAGAAAAAAAAGACAAAACACTTCAGCCCTATGCCTCAAGGAACTCCAGATTGGCAGTCATTTACCAATTCTTTAATTCAGGCATTTATGGCCCTTAGGCCCACAAGCCTTGCTCCTACCAACATTCCTGTGCTGAGCCCTAGCCCAGTCTCTTCTTCCTTCCTCCATTTCCCCACTACTCAACAGGGAGAAAAAGAAGAACCAGATCAGTACTACTCCTCTTCTGAGGAATCAGTTTCTTGTGTGTCTCAAATTGCTTCACATCTGGATTATTATTCCCCAGACGAAGACTTGAGGGAGATTCCCCACGAGAGGATATTACCTTTGGGGAAACTATTTCAAAAATGAAAGAATACTTCAAGTGGGTTACTACCTTGATGACAGATGCCCAGAAAAGATATTTTGAACTTTTGCAACTTGAGTTTCCCTGTCCTTCAGCTATTCCTCCAGTGCTTCCAGCCTTCTTGGATGCCTTTAACTCAGTCTCTAAGAATCCAGAATCTCAATCTCCTGCCCCTAAAATGCCAGATAGGTTTTACAAAGTGCCTGATGAACAGAAGTTTCTGGTAAAACCAACCCTGGCAGACCCAGCAGTTTTTGCCTTCTGCTTAACTTTTGCCCACAGATAAGGACAGCAAAACCATGGATAGATTGGGTAAGAAGGTATACACTTCCTGTACCCTTGCCTTCAGGGCTATCATTTACCAAACCCACATAGTTAAATACACCCTGGACCTGGTCTCCCTGGCTTTCACCTTGCTGGCTTCCGCCCCAGACTGTCCAACCAAATCTGACATTGCATCAAAACTGCCTCTAGCTGCACAAGTAGCCAGACACTCTATTAGGTGCAGTTTTGATGCAGCAGAGGCCGCCGCTAGGTCTGCTGCCTCTGCATCTGCCTTGTGCAGAGATATTCTTGGCTTCGCCTACAACCTCTACCAGAGGATTTTAAATCCAAAATCATGGATGCTCCACTGGACCACTCCCTTGTATTTGGGAGGAATTCAGCAGACCTTTTCAAAAACTTACAAGAGAAAAGCAAAGAGCTGCAAGACATTAAGCATCTCCTGGTGTCCCCCTTCCCTAGATATTACAGGATCTACCCAGCTAAAACTTCCTTTATCAGAAGGACTCCCTCAGTGTCATGTCCTTCCTCCTCTAGGCCTTGTAGGGGATCCAGGAGACTGCCCTACTCCAGACCCCCAACTCTCAGCCCCCAGCCAAGCAGCCCTTTCTGGACAGAGGGGTGGGGCCCAGTTCAGCATAGCTGTCTTGCTCAACTGCCTCTGTCCACCCACCTTACCCACTGCCTCCCCTTCTGGAAAGCCATCACCTCAGATCTTTGGGGTCTTCCAAAAAGCATTCTTTTTCCTCCAGAAAGTCAGCTTCATCTATTCCCTCTCATATTGAAAGAACTCCTGACTCTCAGCTATAGAACCAGTTCCTTCGGGACAGGAAAGACAAGGCTTCTATTCCCATCTATTCTTAGTCTCCAAAAAGGATGGCCCTTGGAGGCCAGTCCTGTATTTATCCTATCTGAACCTGTTCCTAAAGGATGTTCATCGTGTTTCACTGCTGCAGTCATTACACTTGGGTTATCCTGCCATCAGGTGGTCCTGCAGTCGGCCAGAGTTCCAAAGACTTGATCCGGCGTCGGTTGCTGTCGCTTCTTCCCTGATGTCAGTGCGCCAGCGGTATATACTATGCAGCCAACGCCATTTTCTTCAGTCTTTCTTGCCGCACGGTGCCCGAAGCAAAAGCAGTTCGCAAGTGCCGGTCGGCCAACTCCTGAGATTTTCGAATTCGAATTTCAGAACCAAAGTCTTCAATAAAGCTAAGTACCCCATTGGGGAAACTTTTTCTTGCCTCAGACCGATGTCAGTAAAAGTTAATAATTGCATTTCTTGTGGGAAGGAAATACCTCATAAGGATTTTCATTCTTACTGTATTCCATCCCTAGGCCCAGACCACGATATCACTAGTTGTCGGTTTTGTGCTAGATTTAACAAGCGCACTATTAAATGTCGGTTTGATTTTACACGCCATTATTTTGGCCGAAGATTCAATTATACCATGCTGTCGGAACAACCGACGACCAGAATACACAAAAAACGCAAAGACAAAGATAAGGACAGGCATCCAATGTCCAAAACTGAAGAAGCCTCTTCTAGGCCAGTTGCTGGTTCTCAGTGAGGTGCTTTCACAGCCCCTGACACCCGCTACCTCAGAGCCGCAGGTCGCCTCCGGCTCCCACGTGGAGATCACTAGGCCTCTGGAAACTCAAGGTATTAGGCCTACGGAAATTAACGCCTCAAATGGGTCCTGAGCCGCTGAGCAGGCATCGGCTTCTGAGGGTGTTTTCAGACCTTCACAGCTTAACATCAAAACAGCAACCACGTCTAAAATTCCATTAAAGACAAAAAAACAAGTTCAGCATTCACCTGAACAGGCCTCCATGCCTAAAAAACAGATGCTCAAAATGGCCGAAGACCTAATTACTCTGATCAGGGGTTCCCATCCCCCTCCTGTTAAAAGGCCTAGGCAGGATACAGACAATGATTCCTCTGACCAGGTTTCCATTTCCTCTGATTCCTCTTCAGACCAGGGATACTCTTTACCCCCCTATGAGGACTCTGATGCTGAAGAATCAATCCCTTCACCCTCTCCTCCTGAGGATTACTCTTTTGGGGAAACTTTACATACCATGAGGGAGCATTTCCATTGGGAGAGCCAGGATTATTCAGAATCCAAGAAAAGGCTCAGAGATTTTCTTTTATTGCCTCAGCACAGGCCTCTGGCTATTCCGCCTGTGTTAGATATTGTGGATGATGTGTTCTCTGATTCCAGTTTAACATCTGATTCTTTGCCCCCGGCACCAGTCAAGCCAGATAGGTACTACAGAGTCCCTGACTCTCTCAAATTTCTTTATAAAAACCCTGCTGCTGACCCAGAAACTATTTCACAGGGTCCCAAAGGGGTAAAGGCTTCCACTGCTAAAAATCCAGTTCCCTCTGACAGGGATTCTAGAGCATTAGATAGATGGGGGAAGAAAGTTTACACTTCTGCAACTTTAGCAGTAAGGGCTTTAAAATGCCAGTTCCACATGCTTAAATACCAACAATATTTAATGTCTCTGTTAAAACAGAAAATGCTTACAAGCTCAGAAAGTCCTGACTATAAGGAAATGCAGGATGTATTTCATGCAGCTGAACAAGTGGGAAAACATACTCTGCAATGTGGTTTTGATTCATTAGAGGCTTCTTGTAGAGCCGCAGTTACTGGATCTGTGATTCTAAGGCATGCTTGGTTAAAAGAACAAGGTTTACCTGATCATGTTAAGGCAAAATTATTGGATGCTCCTTTACAGCATGCCATCTTGTTTGGGGTTAAGGCAGAAGAGGTATTAAAGAAAATGGAGGATAAGGCAAAATCTATGCAAACAGTGAAGGATTTCTTACAGGTAAAGCCACCTCGATTCAGCAGAAATTGGCCTTCTAAAAATTGGTCCTTTCCAGTGTCAGACAGACCACAAAGAGGCAGATACAGATGCCAAAGAGGCAGATCTCAGCCCCAAGGCTCTTACAGACCACGACAGTGAGGTGCTTCAACCCCAAAAGGAGAAGACAAGTCAAAACCTTATAGGAAGCAGTCCCAATGACTTCCCCCTTCACATGCCAAGCACTTACCTTTTGGCAGCTCCCTTAGGGGGAAAACTAGCTCTTTTTTCACAAAATTGGCATATAATCACCCAAGACAAATGGGTTCTGGATATTCCAAAACAACTATTATCTCCAAACGAATGAAAGAAAAGGATGCCACGGCCGGACTGCAAAGAACCGTTTTTAAAAAAACTTTAATTAAAACGCTTTAAACGGGTCGGGTTCTGGATATTGTCTCTCAAGGTTACAGGTTCCACTTTCACACACTACCAAGGCCAAAAGGAATGCCAGACCCGCCACAAAATCAATGGGCAGAGGCACAAAAACAAATCACAGCCCTCATGGGCATGAGAGCTATTCAAAAAGTGCCACAACAGGAACAAGGACAAGGATTTTACTCAAGACTTTTCTTGGTCCCCAGAAAGGACAAAGCCTGGAGACCCATACTGGACCTCTCTACTCTAAATACTTACCTGGATGTTCCGAAATTCAAAATGTTGACACTACAGCAACTTCTTCCCATGCTGGGCCAGAAGGCTTGGCTAGTTACACTGGACCTCAAAGAGGCATACCTTCACGTCCCAATCAGACAAAATTGCAGAAGATACCTCAGATTCATAGCTGGCACAATGCATTACCAATTCTCTGCACTGCCCTTTGGCTTATCTACTGCGCCCAAGGTCTTCACAAAATGCCTGGCACCAGTAATTGCATTTTGCAGACAAAAAGCAATTCAAATATATCCCTACTTGGACGACTGCCTTAATCAAGCAGAGAGCAAGGACATTCTTCTAAAGTGTCTGGCGTTTGTAAAAAGATTGCTAATTTGCCTAGGGTACACAGTAAATGAAAAGAAGTCCAAACTAGTGCTCTCACAAGAGATAATATTCCTGGGTGCCAGCTTAAATACAACGGCCCAGATGGCTTATCTAATGCCAGACAAGCAAAGATAACTGACTCAGTACTTTCAATTGATGGCAACAAAAACCCAACTCCCTGCAAGAAAAATTCTGCAGGCCTTGGGGTTCATGGCGTCCTGCATACTACTAATACCATATGCCAGACTGCATATGAGGAAATTACAATGGTACCTAAAAAAGTGTTTGGACTCAGCACTGTCACAGTTTGGAAACAGTAATACCACTTATTCCCTGCCTACAACAGGAGTTGCAGTGGTGGGCGCAGGCATGTCACCACAACAAGGGGCAGCCTTTTACTTTACCCACAGCCAGGCAGACACTAACAACAGATGCTTCGGATTACGCCTGGGGAGCACACATGGCAGGAAAATGTATTCAGGGTAAGTGGGCCGCAGAACAAATGCATCTTCACATCAATCAAACAGAGATGCTAGCTGTACAAAATGCCCTAACAGCTTTCAAGGACCTTCTGCATCCAGGACAACTATTGCTAAAGACGGACAACGCCACAGTTATGTGGTACATAAACAAGCAAAGGGGGGCACTCATTCCTATCCCCTCTGCAGACAAGCCATGACTTTGTGGAACACAGCACTGACCTATCAAGTTCATCTGCAAGCACAATTCCTGCCAGGAAAGAAAAATACTCTGGCAGACAACTTAAGCAGAAACATCATGGATCCTCATGAGTGGAAATTAAATTCACAAGTATTCACCATGATAACACAAAAAATGGGGGTGCCCAGACATGGATCTTTTTGCCTCCCCTCTGTACTGCCAACTACAGAAATTCTGCACAAGGACTTGCAACACACAAGCATGGAAAGTGGATGCTGTCTTGTTCAGCTGGAAAACCCTAAACGTTTATGCCTTCCCACCACTGCCTCTCCTGTCAAAGGTACTCCTAAAAGCAAGACAAGAAAGGCCAAAAATGATCCTGGTTGCCCCAGACTGGCCATGCCAGCACTGGTACCCAATCTTAAAGAACTTAGCTCAAGGCCCAGCATGGATTTTACCTCAAATTCCTCATCTTGTGATGCAACAAAACAATCAGATCCTGCACAGCCAGCTCAAAACCTTAAACCTGGCTGCATGGCAGATTACTTGGCCAAGCAACCAACACCTCTCTCTAAAGCTGTTATGGATGTCATTTTGGAGGCCAGGAGGCCCAGCACCAGGAAATCCTATTCAGAAAAGTGGAAGTGATTCTGCGCCTGGAACCAGGCTCAAAGCTTTGACCCTCTTGTTCCAAATATTCTCAGATATTACAATACTTAACTGAGATGCTGGACAAAGGCCTATCTTTCTCATCCACGCCTCTGCCATCTCAGCTCATTACAACACTGATCCTCCTATTTTCTCTCATCCATTATTAAAACAGTACCTCAGAGGGGCTAAAACCATAAGACCGCCCTGCAGAGCACCAACACCAACCTGGGACCTCAACTTTGTCTTGGAAAAACTAACTTTACCTCCTTTTGAGCCAGCCAATTCAGCAGAATTAAAATATGTGTCATGGAAAACTGCTCTACTTCTGGCAATAACCTCAGCACGAAGAGTCTCAGAGTTACAGGCACTAATGGCAGTAGAACCTTTCATCATTTTTCATCAGGTCAGGGTTTCTTTAAGAATAAACCCTACATTTATGCCAAAGGTGGTATCCAGTGTGGCTCTTAACCAAACTATTCACTTGCCAACATTTTATCCAAATCCCCAGAATAAAAGGGAGAGACGTCTGCACTCATTGGACATACACAGGCAGTTACGCTTCTACTTGGACAAAACAAAAGCTTTCAGGAAAACTGAGCAATTGTTTGTAGCATATGCTACAGGATCACAGGGAAAGGCTATTTCCAAGCAGACCATTTCAAAGTGGATAGGACATGGTATCCGTTTCTGCTACACACAGCATGGAAAAACTGTACCTAGCAACATTAGGCCACATTCCACCAGGGCAACAGCCACTTCAACTGCCTACCTTAGAGGAGTACCTACCAAGGATATTTTGGAAGCTGCAACTTGGAGTTCAGTGCACACCTTTACCAAGCATTACCGCTTGCCTCTTTACTCTAAATCCAGAGCTGGCTTTGCCACTGCAGTGCTGCAGGGCCTCATAGCCACACCGAATCCTTTATAGAACCAGCCACCCAACCTCAGCTTTGGGATTCAACCCAAGTGTAATGACTGCAGCAGTCAAACACGATGAACATAGTACAGTTTTGTACCTACCATAAATGTAGATGTTCGAGTGTATTCACTGCTGCAGTCCAGGTTACCCTCCCTCCACCCCCTCTTTCTTAGCTGGGACTTATCTATACCTTTCTACCCTATACAACCTATGTGGTGTATTTGCTTGTAGCTGAAGGTATTGTTTTTATTTTTTATGTATGTGTTACCAAAATGTATTGCCTACCTATTTGGGGGCACCTGACATCTGGGGCAAGAAAAACTGAAGAAAATGGCGTCTGCTGCATATTATATACCCCTGACACACTGATGTCAGGGAAGAAGCGACAGCAACCGACGCCGGACCAAGACTTTGGAACTCTGGCTGACTGCAGGACCACCTGATGGCAGGATAACCCAAGTGTAATGACTGCAGCAGTGAATGCACTCTAACATCTACATTTATGGTAGGTCCAAAACTGTACTTTCCCTCCTTCATGATGCTCTCCCTTCAAACTCTTCTACCCCTCATTCCAGCCCAAGCCTTCATGGTCACTCTGGACCTAAAGGATGCTTACTTGCATATTCCTATCAGGCCCTCCCACAGGAAGTTTCTGTGCTTTATTGGCCAGTCTTCACACTTTCAGTTTACAGCCTTGCCCTTTTGCTTGTGTACAGCTCCCAGAGTATTTACAGAGTGCTTGGCCTCAGCCATTGCCTATTGCAGAACCAAGGAAGTCCAAATCTACCCTTACCTGGATGACATCCTCATTCTGGCAGAATCTGGCAGAATCAGAGTCCACCCTTCAAACCCATCTCAAGTTCACCACGACTCTCCTTCACAACTTGGGCTTCACCCTCAATCTACAGAAATCCTCTCTTCTTCCTCAGCAGGACAAAGTTTTCTTAGGCTGCAGGATTAGAACAGATCTGATGAAATCCTTTCTCCCACCAGACAAAGTGCAGTCTCTCTCCACCCATTTTCAAAGCCTACTTTCAGAATCTCATCTCTCTGCAAGATAATTTTTGCAAGTCTTAGGTCTCATGGCAGCTACTATTCCCATGCTCCCATTAGACAGGATGAACATAAGAAAATTCCAGTGGTACCTAAAGAATGTGTGGTCTCAGAGCCAACATCCGCTAGACAAACTTATTCCCCTTCTGCCCTGCTTAAAAACAGAACTGAAGTGGTGGATTCAGCAAATCATAGAGAACCAGAGCATCCCTCTTCAACTCTCCCCCACCACTCAATCCATGCACACAGATGCATCAGACCTAGGATGGGAGGGCAACATTAAAGGACTTCAGGGTACAACAGTGTTGGACCCCTGCCCTGCAAAAGCAACACATCAGTGTCAGAGAAATGACTGCAGTCTTGCTGGCTCTAAAAGCTTTCCTTCCCATCCTGCAAACAGGGCTGCTCTACACTGTGACAGACAACACAACTGTCGTGGTACCTCAGCAAACAAGGAGGAACAAAGGCATACGAGTTATGTCGGATAACTCTACAAATCTGGGATCTAGCAGCCAATGATAATCTTTTCCTGCAGACCTCTTACATCCACTCTCAGGAAAACAAACAAGCAGACTTGCTCAGCAGAACATCCTCTCAACAACACGAATGGATGTTGCACAGGGAAACCTTCTTAGACATAGTCTACCAGTGGGGCACACCTGAAGTGGATCTGTTTGCCTCCCCCCAGAACAAACAACTAAACAAATTCTGCACCAGGGATCACAGTTCACTAGCCTGGAGGGTGAATGCCTTCAGCTTTCCATGGAAGGGAATGATGTTCATGTTTCACTGTTGCAGTCACCACCTGTGGGTTATCCCTCCTGTGGTAGCCCTCGGCCGGCCCAAATACCAGAGTCAATGTTTTTCTGTGTCAGTTGCGGTCGCTTGTAGACTGACGTCAGGTTGTCAGTGCTATAAAGCAAGACAGCTGACGCCATTACATCTGTCTTTCTTGCCGTGGAGTTCGTAGCAGAAGCAGTTTGCAAGTGTGCCAGTTGGTTGCTACCAAAGCTCAGATTACAGCTGAAAACGTCTAAAACTTAGTACCCCGTTGAGGATCCTTTTTCTTGCACTAACCGATGTCCGAAAAAGTTAACAATGGTCTCGCCTGTGGAAAGCGGATCCCACACCAAAACTTCCATTCATACTGTCACTTGTTTAGGCCCGACCACAATGTCCCCCATTGCCGGTTCTGTGCCCACTTTAATGCGAGAACCATTCATCATAGAGCTCTCATTGTAGATGGGTATTTTCATCATCCGTCTTCACAAATGGCGTCTGTCAGCCAACAATCCATAGATATTCCAAAAAAACAAAGGGATAAAGATAGACTATACAAATCTAAGCCTTCCGACGACTCTACCGCTAAGCAGGTCGCCAGTTCTCTGGAATTCAGTGAGGTGCTTTTGCAGCCCTTGATGCCCAATATGATATCTATGCAGGCCTCTGCCAAGACCCTTTCAGAGTCCGGTATGCCACAGAAGTCTTCATCTTCCGAGCCTGTGGTTGTCTCTGCCTCGATTGGGTCCAGAGCCACGACGCAGGCACCGGCTTCCGAGGAGGCCTTATTTGCACTACTGATTCTAGACAAAAACCAACATCTCATCCGATTACCGTTTCTCTCAGACCGACAGAAGCCAGGCCACTCATAGAAAATTTACCTCTAGCCGCCATCTTACTCCTGCTCCAGCACCCCAAGCCCAAATGCTTAAGATGACGGCGTATCTTATCTCCCTTATTAGCGTCAGTCAGGCCACAACTTCTAAAAGGAAAAGACACCCTTCTCCTGAAGTAATGGCAGAGTAGGATTCTGATTATTCAGATTTTGAGAGGAACAACAGCCTCTGACTGCTTATGAGGATTCAGATGCAGAGGAATCCATTCCTTCTGCCTCCCTACCAGAAGACCTTTCCTTTGAGGAAACCGTTCACACCCTCAGGGAACATTTCCACTGGGAATCTCAGGATTTCCCTCAGTCTAAGAAAAGGCTAAGAGAGTTTCTAGACCTGGCCCAGCACAGACCTCTGGCCATCCTCCATATCTTGTAAGTGGTGGATGATGTTTTCCTTAAATCCAGCTTAGCCCCTGACATCCTCCCACCTGCTCCCAGTAAACCTGACCGGTATTAGAGTACCAGATTCTCACAAATACCTGTACAGAAATCCTGCAGCAGACCCGGAGATCATTACACAGGGACCTAAAAGAGCTAGGGCTAGTTCTGCAAAGAATCCTACTCCTTCTGACAAGGATGCCAGAGCTCTGGACAGATGGGATAAAAAAGTTTACACTTCTACAACCTTAGCTATCAGAGCACTCAACTGTCAGTTCCATATGTTAAAATATCAACAACACACTTTGGAACTATTAAAGCAAAATATTTCTATCTTTCCAGACTGTGCCAGTTCTAAAGAGCTAGCAGATTTACTGCATTCTACTTGTCAAGTGGCAAAACACACTTTACACTGTGGATATGATGCACTATAAGCCTCTAGCAGGGCATGAGTATCTGGATCTGTCATTAGGAGACATGCATGGTTGAAGGAACAACCTCTCCCTGATCATGTCAAGTCTAAATTAATTGATGCACCCTTGGTTAAAGACCGCTTGTTTGGAGGAAAAAGCAGAAGAGGTGCTTAAAAAGATGGAAGACAAAGCAAAATCAATGCAAACAGTAAAAGATTTCTTTCAGGTTCAACCTCCTAGATTCAGCAGGAATTTTCCCTCTAAGCACTGGTCTTTTCCTGCACCTAGCAGACAGGGGCAAGGTAAGCTCCGCAGGGACAGACCACCCAGGGCCCCTATCCCAGGGACAGCAGAGAACCAAACAGTGGACCAAGTCCGCCCCAAAGGCAGGGAGTTCTAAGCCATCCCTCTATGGCAAAAACTCTCAATGACTCCCACTCCCCCCACCACCCTCCTTTCACCCACCAAAAGCTAGGAGGAAGGCTGTCCCTCTGCAAAGAAGATTGGTTGTCTGTAACAAAGGACCAGTGGGTCTTGAAGATCATTTTTCAGGGATACGAATTCACTTTCAACGAACTCCCAGATGTTCTTTGTGTTTCACTGTTGCAGTCATCACCTGTGGGTTATCCCTGCTGTGGTAGCCCTCGGTTGGCCCGAATACCAGAGTCAGTGTTTTTGTGCCCCGGCTGCCATCATCTGTAGTCTGACATCAGGTCGTCAGTGCTATAAAGGAAAGCAGTCAATGTCATTACGTCAGTCTTTCTTGCCGTGGAGCCCATAGCAGAAGCAGTTCGCACGAGTGCAGGTCGGTTGTTACCAGAAGTTGAATTTCAGCAGAAAACTCACTTGTTTAGGCCCAGGCCACAGTGTCTCTCATTGTCTGTTCTGTGCCCTCTTTAATGCGAGAACCATTCACCGTAGAGCTCTTTTTGTAGACTATTATTTTCGTGTTCCGTCTTCGAATTCTGATATGGCGTCAGTCAGCCAACATTCTGTGGACATCCCGGAAAAACTAGAGATAAAGATACAAACAGGCCACACAAGGCTAAGCCTTCCGACAACACTACCGCTAAGCAAGTCTGCAGTTCTCCGGAATTCAGTGAGGTGCTTTCGCAGCCCTTGATGCCCGACTGTCTTTCTACACAGGCCTCTGTTGAGACCCTTTCAGAGTCCGGTATGCCGCAGAAATCTACTTCATCTTCTGAGCCTTTGGCTGTCTCTGCTTCTGTTGGGTCCAGAGGCACTATGCAGGCACCGGCTTCTGAGGAGGCCTTTCGCATTACTGAATCTAGACAAAAAAACGTCTTCGCATCCGACTACCACTTCTCAGAGACTAACTGATTCTCTCAGGCCTAGTAGCCAGGCCACTCTTAGGAAATCTGCTTCTAGCCACCATCTTGGTACTGCTCCCCCACCCCAAGCTCTAATGCTTAAAATGGTGGAGGATCTCATCTTCCTTATCTGAGGTACTCGGGCCCCCACTCCTAAAAGGAAAAGGTATCCTCCAGATATGACAGACAAAGAGTCTGAGAAATCTGATTATTCTGCTTTTGAAGAGGAACAAAGTGCCTTAACTGTTTGAGGATTCAGATGCAGAGGTATCCATCCCTTTTGCCTCCCCTCCAGAGGACCTCTCATTTGGGGAAACCCTTCACTCCCTCAGGGAACATTTTCAGTGGGACTCTCAAGACTTTACAGTCTAAGAAAAGACTTCGAGAGTTTCTGGACCTGCCCCAGCACAGACCCCTGGCCGTCCCACCTATTTTGAAAATGGTGGATGATGTTTTCCATGAATCCAGCTTAGACCCTGATGCCCTGCCTCCTGCTCCAAGTAAACCTGACCGGTACTACAGAGAACCGGATTCTCACAAATACCTGTACAGGAATTCTGGTGCAGACCCTGAGGTCATTACACAGGGACCCAAAGGAGCTAAGACTAGTTCTGCCAAGAATCCTCTTCCTTCTGACAAAGACTCCAGAGCTTTAGACAGATGGGGTATAAACCTCAAAACCTTCGCTATTAGAGCGCTCAGTTGTCAGTTGCATTTGTTAAAATATCAACAACACACTTTGGAACAAGTAAAACAGAAGATTGCTACCTATCCTACTGTGCCAACTCAAAAGAGCTGGCAGAATTACTACACTCTGCTTGTCAAGTGGCCCAACACTCATTACAGTGTGGATATGATGCCCTTAGAAGCCTCTAGCCAGGCAGCAGTGACAGGATCTGTTATTAGGAGACATGCATTGCTGAAGGAACAACCTCTCCCTGATCATGTCAAGTCTAAACTTATTGATGCACCCCTAGATAAGGAGCACCTGTTTGGGGAAAAAGGAGAAGTGCTTAAAAAGATGGAAGACAAAGCAAAATTTATGCAAACAGTAAAATATTTCTTTCAAGTTCAACCTCCCAGATTCAGCAGGAACTTTCCCTTCTTAAGCACTGGGCCTTCCCTGCACCTAGCAGACAGGGCCAAGGTAAGCCCCGCAGTGACAGGCTATCCAGGCCCCTAACCCAGGTCCAGCAAAGAAGCAAATAATGGACCACTTCCGCCTCTAAGGCAGGGAATCTAACTCTGAATGACTCTCGCTCCTCCCTCTGACCCTCCCTTCACTCATCAAAAACTAGGAGGAAGGCTCACCCTCTTCAAGGACAATTGGGTTTGTATAACCAAGGACCAATGAGTCTTAAAAATAATTTCTCAGGGATACAGATTCTGTTTCAGCAAACTTCTAATTCCAAGAGGGTACCTGGACCTTCCCCCAAACCAGTGGGCGGAGGCATTGAAACAGGTCCAAACTCTAATATCCCAGGGGGCAGTAGAACCTGTCTCTCCAGATCAAACAGGAAAAGGATTTTACTCCAGGCTATGCCTTGCTCCCAGAAAATAGGGCACTTGGCGCCTCATCCTGGATCTATCCAAACTGAACACCTCCATGGTGGTCCTCACATTCAAAATGCTGACTTTGCAGCAGCTCCTGCCTATGCTAACAAGAAATGCCTGGCTAGTGACACTAGAGCTAAAAGATGCCTACCTCCACAACCCCATCAGAGAATCATGCAGAAAATTCCTGCACTTCAGAGCAGGCTATCCGCACTTTCTGTTCTCTGCGATGCCCTTTGGATTATCTACTGCTCCCAGAGTATTCACCAAATGCTTGGCCTCAGGTATAGCATTCTGCAGACAGAGAAATATACAGATTTACCCTTACCTGGACGACTGCCTCATTCAGGCAAAGTCCAAAGAAAAGTTGCACCAGGACCATCTCTTTGTCAAAGGGGAGGGTGGCCTAATGGTTAAGGTGTTTGCCTTACAAACACAAGGTGCAGGGTTTGAGTCTCACAAGGGATAATTGGCTAGGCTTACAATGGCTCGCAAGAGCAGTTGGCTTAGTACTAACCTATGAACCTATGAAATCATTTCTAACTTCCCTAGGGTTCACCATCGAGAAAAAAATCAAAACAAAACACCACCAGAAAAAATATTTTCCTGGCAGCTGTGCTAAACACAGCATTCCAGATGGCCTTCCTATCCCCAGAAAAGCAGAGCTTCCTGCCTCTCTACTTCACTCAGCTGTCTTCCAAAAGTTACCTGACTGCAAGGAAGTTCCTACAAGCCCTGGGATACATGGCATCTTGCATCCCTCTTATCCCTCTTGCCAGGCTTCACATGAGAAAACTCAGGGGTGCTTAAAGAACCTTTGGTGTCAGGACTTTCAGTCCCTAGAGACCACACTCCCTCTGATCCCATGTATAAAGGCCAAACTTATCTGGTGGGCAGAGGCCTGTGCCATGAACAAGGGTCTTTCCTTCATCCTCCACCCTTCCGGCTAGACCATAACCACCGACTCCTCAGACATTGCTTGGGGCGCTCACCTAGCAGGCAGGTGCACCCAAGGCATTTGGAATGCCCAACAACTTCACTTGCACATCAATCCGAAAGATATTATGGCAGTGCAAAAGGCTCTGACTTCCTTCCATCCCCATCTCAAACCGGGGTCCTCCTTATAAAAACGGACAACACCATAGTGATGTGGTACATCAACAAGCCGAGGGATACCCAATCTTAACCCCTGTGCAGGTTAGCCATGAGTCTCTGGCTTATAGCTACACCTAATTGCCCAATACCTACCAAGGGGGTCAACAACACACTGGCAGACCACCTAAGCAGAAACTTACTGGACCTCCATGAATGGCAGCTCCACCGAGAAATATTTCTGCAAATCACTCAGGAGTGGGGGACTCCAGAAGTGGATCTCTTTCCCTCGCACCTCAACCACAAGCTGCAAAAGTTCTGTACCAGGGAGATTCACTTCCTAGCATGGAAGGTGGATGCCTTGACCTTCCCGTGGAACTCCCTTTTTGTGTACGCGTACCCTCCTCTGCCCCTTATTCCCAAGGTTCTGATCAAAATAAGAGAGGAGAGACCAAAGGCCATCCTCATTGCTCCAGATTGGCCCAGACAGCATTGGTACCCCTTATTACGCAGCCTGACCTTACACCCCCCAAAGCTACTTCCCCTGATGTCAGACCTCTTTAATCAAGAGAGGGGGAAGGTACTGCACCCAGACCTACAGACTCTCAATCTTTCAGCATGGCTGGTACACTAAAATCTAACAAGGAGTCCTTGTTAAGCAAACGGGTCCTGGACATCATCACAGAGGCCAGAAGGCCCAGCACAAGAAATTCCATATGCAGGAAAATGGAAAAGTTTCTGCTCCTGGAAACGATCCAGAGAGGGCAGTACCTCCCAACCTTCAATCCCTCTCATCCTGGATTACCTAGCAGAGTTGCTCAATAGTGGCCTCTCTTTCTCCTCTATTACAATTCATGCCTCTGCCATTTCTGCTCGTTGTGATTCAGCCCCAACCCCTCTTCTCTCATCCTTTGATTAAGCAATTCCTCAGAGGGGCTTCTAATATCAGGCTTCCCAGAAGGCCTCCACTGCCACCCTGAAACCTGAATTATGTGTTAGAAAAATAAACCTTACCTCCCTTTGAACCTGCTGCTTCTACTGAATTGAAGTACCTGTCATGGAAGACTGCCTTTCTACTAGCTATCACCTCAACCAGAAGGGTCTCAGAACTTCAAGCTCTCATGACGGTCGAGCCCTTCATCATTTTCCATGCAGATAGAGTCTCCCTTAGGACTAACCCCTCCTTCATGTCCAAGGTGGTATCTGACGTGTCCCTTAAGCAGGCCATACACCTTCCCACCTTCTTTCCCAACCTTCAAAATAAGGGGGAAGAATTCTACACTCACTCGACATGCACAGACAACTCGGATACTATCCGGACCGTACTAAGCCATTCAGAAAAACAGACCAACTACTTGTAAGCTTTGCTCCAGGGGCAGAGGGGAAGCCCATTTCCAAACAAACCATTTTCAAATGGATTTCACACTATCCATTTTTGCTACAGACTACATGGGTAACCCATCCCTAAGTATATTCGTACCCGCACCATCAGGGCAACCTCCACTTCCACTGTCTTCCCTCAGAGGAGTACTCACCAGGGACATCTTGGAAGCGGCCACTTGGACCTCTGTCCATACCTTTACAAAGCATTACCACCTACCTCTCTCTTCTAAGTCTAGGGCAGGGTTTGCCTCTGCAATTCTGCAGGGCCTCCTGACCCATACCTAGGACTCAACCTATCCTTCCACCCCTTTCCTCAGTTTTGGGAATCCTCCCACAGGTGATGAGTGCAACAGTGAAACATGAAGAACATAGTACAGTTGTGTACACTTACCATAAATGTAGATGTTCGAGAGTATTCACTGTTGCAGTCTTGGTTTCCCTCCATCCCCCATTTAACATCTTCCCCTAGGGGGGCACAAGCTTTCTAAGGTGACTTTTAGCCACCAGGACCACTTCTCTCTTTTCCCTTGTGCTTCTTATGGGTTAGGTCAAGAAAAACTGATGTAATGACGTTGGCTGCCTTGCTTTATAGCACTGACGTCAGACTACAGGCGACGGCAGCCGGTGCACAAAAACATTGACTCTGGTATTCGGGCTGACCGAGGGCTACCACACCAGGGATAACCCACAGGTGATGTCTGCAACAGTGAATACACACTAACATCTACATTTATGGTAAGTGTACACAACTGTACTTTCCCAGAGGGTACCCGGACTTGCCTCCAAATTAGTGAGCAGAGGCATTAAAACAAGTCCAAACTCTCATATCCCATGGGGCAGTAGAACCTGTTCCCACGGATCAAACAGGCAAAGGCTTTTATTCCAGGCTGTTCCTTGTTCCCAGAAAGGAGGGCACTTAGCGCCCCATCCTGGATCTGTCCATTCTGAACACCTCCCTGGTGGGCCCCAAATTCAAAATGCTAACTTTGCAGCAGCTGCTGCCTATGCTGACAAAAAAATTACTGGTTAGTGACCCTAGACTTAAAAGATGCCTACCTCCACATCCCCATAAGGGAATCCTGCAGGAAATTCCTGCACTTCAGAGCGGGCTCACAACACTTTCAGTTCTCTGCGCTTCCCTTCCCATTTCAACACACTTAACCAAGGAACAGATATCATTAAGCCCAGGTAACACATAAGCGTGGCATTCTAAGTTGCCAGGTTAATTCCAGCAACTCCAATTTCAAAGAAAAGGGACCACCCCTCACATCCTTAACTACTTGATCAATCAGTAGACCTTGCCCCAGAATAAAAGGGATGTTTAAATGGCCGTGGTTAGTTTGTTGACATGAAGAATTGCTTTTAACACACACGTCATTACATTTCACTATTTTAATATAGTTCAGGGATTTGTGATGGCTAGTATTTTTTAACTGTTGTTCATCTGTTTTTCTAATTGTTTTTAATAATATTTTTTATGTACACTTATGACATTACTTATGAAATTGTAGTTTTCATGTTTATAGTAATAGTTGTTTATATCAGGAAGTATCAACAAAAAATGTTTGTTTATGTGATTGTTTTTACTTTATACCATGATCTGCTTTCTTTGATGAATCATATGACCTAATTCTCTGATGAGTCATATGATCTATTTCCAGACTAACATGTGACTATTTCTTACATCACATGATTGTTTAGGCAAAGTATTTTATGGTTCATTGTACTTTTGATTTTTGTCTGAAGAAGTTTGGTAACATACCTAACGAAAGCGCTTACTTTATTTGTCATTAACGTGCCAATTTTTTCTCTTTCTTTGCCTTTTTTGTTGATTTTAGTAGTTGGTTTATTTTTTGCAAGTTAAACATTTGCTCCTTAGCCTCAGCTTGTTCTTTTGTACACCTTATCCTGGGCTTCAAGTCCTGAGGTCTGTGCGTGCAGACGTCACATTTATGGTCCCTGGTTTATGGCCCTGTGTGTGACGTCCCACGCACTTACAGCAGTCAGGCTTAAGTTTTTGTATAGGAGCCAACGTCGCATCACCTGAGGCAGGAAATTCTACAGTATGAATACTGCGACATGGAAGAGAAGGACATCTATGTTTATGTTAAGATTTGACAAAACTATTCTTTTCCGGCCTGTCTACCACTGTTACTATAACACAGGTATATGTCAGGTCTGAAGTCGCTCAGCACGACTCCTCCTGAAATTCGTGTTGTGGTTCTCTAGTGTAGGGAGACAACCATGTCTTCTTTGGCTACATAAACCTTAACTAAAGTTGCAATCAAATGACTACAACATCAGGTCATCCCTTCTAAACAGATATCTAAATCAAAGTGAAAAATTTATTTTTCTTCACGTCCCCCCTCAGCCACTTCAACTCAGGCCAAAGCCCAAGATCTGCCAAAAATAGCACAGGGATTCATGGCCTTCATGAAATCCCATGAGTCCTTCCACACTTGTGCTCCTGAAGCATACCTATCCAGAAGAAGCAGGGAAGTGCCCTTTCAGGAAGATTCGTATTCCTTAGGCTGAGAACATAAGGAGGAGCTGTCGTAGTCTAGGCACTTTCTATCACAAATTTCTCCAGATTCAGACTCTGATGAGACTCTGTCTTCTTCCTCCCCCACAGAGGGACCTCTCTTATGGCAATACCCTTCTTGGAATGAAGAAGGCTTTCAGCTGGGAAAGCAAACAGATGTTCCTCGTGCTTCACTGTTGCAGTCCTAACATGAGATTTCCTGCCGTGGAAGCCCTTCGCTGGCCTAACTACAAGAGAGTTTATCCCCTCCTTTTCAAGCCAGCGGATACCCTGACTGATGTCTAGATATAAAGAGAGTCAGCCAGTACCATAACCTCAGTTCTTTCTTGCCATTGGTGCCCAAAGCAGAGTGCTAGTCAGTTCATTTGTCAGTCTGCATCAGAGAAAGATGATGTCTCCATCTAAATACCCTGTTGGGAACTTCTCATGTCTTTCTTAGCTAATGTTAGAGAAAGTTAATGACTGTCTTCACTGTGGCAAACGGATACCACACTAGGACTTTCATTCTTTTTGTGTAACCTATTTGGACCCAGAACATGGTATTCCTAATTGTTGGTTCTGTGGTCACTTTTAATAGTAGAACAATCAAGCGTAGGGCTGAGATTTTAGCAAGTTGTTAGGACTTCACATAGCACGTTCACCGATCAAGCTGAAGTTGATCTCCCTGAGCATAAAAAGGAAAAGCACCCAGAACCTAGGGATGTTCTTCGTGTTTCACTTTTGCAGTCATCACACTTGAGTTGTCCTGCCAGGGGTAGCCATCAGTCGGCCCGAATACCAGAGGCTTAGTATTTCTGCATCAGTTGCTGTTGCTCCAGGACTAACGTCAGGTCATTAGTGGTATAAAATCAGGCAGCCGACGCCATTACATCAGTCTTTCTTGCTGAGGAGCCCAAAGCAGAAGCAGTTCACACGAGTGCTGGTCGGCCACTACCTGAGTTTTCGTTTCCGAATTGAAGTTGAAGTCTTCTAAAGTTAAGTACCCTGTTAAGGATCCTTTTTTCTTGCTCTAACCGATGTCAGAAAAAGGTAACAATTGTCTCGCCTGTGGAAATCTAATACCACACCGAGACTTCCATTCTTACTGTGTCGCCTCTTTAGGCCCAGAGCATGATGTCCCTCGCTGTCACTTTTGTGCTTTGTCCAATGCCAGAAATATACGTCATCAGGCCCTTATTGTAGCTAAATATTTTCGCTCTCAGTCCTCGTATTCTGATATGGCTTTGGTAAGCCATCCGACTACCGATCTTCTTAAAAAAACATAAGGATAAAGACAGAGACCGCACAGGTCCAAAACTGCCGACGATGCTTCCGTTAAACTAGTTGCCAGTTCTCCGGTCCTAAGTGAGGTGCTTTTGCAGCCCCTGATGCCCGCTTCTGTGGATTCACAGGCCGCTACAAAGACCCGTTCAGAGTCTGGTATGCCGCGATACTCTTCTTCGACAAAGGATCCTGCGGATGTCTCTACCTTGGATGTGTCCGGAGATGCTGTGCAGGCACTGGCTTTTGAGGAAGTTCTTTGCACTACAGATACTCGACACAAACCAACTACTACTTTCGTGTCTTCAGTTCCTTCTAAAACTACCAAGTTTCTAAGGCCCAGGGTATGAACTATGCCTAAAAAAATGACCCAAGCTCAGGCACCTGCTTCCATGCCTCGATCTCAAATGCTTAAAATGGCGGAAGACTATATTATGCTTATTAGGGGAAGCCAGGATTACCCCTTCCAAAAGAAAAACAACCTTGTCCCCAGTAGTTTTATCTGAACAAGAGTCCAATGACTCTGAGGTTTCTGAATATGAAGACATGTAACCCCTCTCTGCTCATGAGGATTCTGATGCAGAGGAATCCATTCCTTCTGCCTTTCCTCCCAAGGATTTTTCATTTGTTGAAACCCTACATACTTTAAGGAAGCATTTTCAATGGGAATGTCAGGACTATCCTCAGTCAAAAAAGACACACTGGGAATTCTTAGATTTACCACAGCACAGACCTTTAGCCATTCCTCCTGTCCTGGATGTTGTGGATGATGTTTTTTATGGAATCCTGTTTGACTCCTGACCCCCTTTCTCCTGCTCCCAGGATACCTGACCAGTACTACAGAGTCCCTGACTCTCTCACATTCCTTTTCAAAAATCCTACTGCTGACCTAGAGTTCATCTCCCAGGGACCTAAAGGTATTAAAGCAACCTCAGCTAAGAATCCCACCCCCTCAGACAGGGATTCCTAAGCTTTAGACAGATGGAGTAAAAAAGTATACACCTCTGCAACTCTTGCTGTTAGAGCATTAAATTGTCAGTTCCACATGCTGAAATATTGGCAGCATACCAAGAAACTCCTCAAACAAAAAATATCTTCCTTTCCTGCTTGTGCAGAAAATAAAGAATTACAAAAGCTTATGCATTCTGCAAGTTAAGTTACTAAACACAGCTTGTAATGTGGTTTTGACACCCTAGAAGCATCTTACAGGGCAGCAGTCACTGGTTATGCCCTTAGAAGGCATGCTTGGCTTAAGGAACAGACCTTGCCAGACCATGTCAAATCAAAGTTATTGGATGCACCATTGAACAAAGACAATTTATTTGCCACCAAGGCAGAAGAGGTCTAAAAAGATGGAAGAAAAAGCTAAATCTATGCAGACAGTTAAAGACTTTTTACAGGTCCAGCCTCCGAGGTTCAGTAGACATTGCCCCTCCAAGCACTGGCCCTTTCCGGCCCCCTCCAGGCCAGCTCAGCCAAGACCCAGGGGAAGCAGACCCTCCAAAAAGCAAGTCCATTCCCTGCTCTCCATGAGGGCAATTACAGCATGTTCCTGCAGACCAGATAGGCCAAGGTCTCTATTCCAGACTCTTCCTGGTACCCAGAAAAGAGGGCAGCTGGCGCCCAATCCTCGATCTGTCCATTCTAAACACCTTTCTGGTGATACCAAAATTCAAAATGCTCAACCTCCAGCAGCTTCTTCGTATGCTTTCCAAGGATGCTTGGTTAGCCACCCTAGACCTAAAAGAAGCCTTACCTACACATCCCAGTAAGGGAATCTTGCAGGAAGTATCTACATTTCAGGGCAGAATCTATGCACTTTCAGTTCTCTGCCCTTCCCTTTGGCTTATCCACTGCTCCCAGAGTTTTCACAAAATGCCTGGCTTCAGCCATTGCTTTTTACCGACAAAAAAATATTCAAATGTACCCCTACTTTAATGATTGCCTGATTCAGGCAGTCAGTCAGGAAAAGCTGTTACAGCACCTGACCTTTGTAAAGGAACTACTGACCTCCCTGGGGTATACTATCCACAAAAAGAAATCAAAACTAGTCCCCACACAGAAAAATTTATTCCTGGGAGCAAGCCTGGACATAGCATCCCAGATGTCATTCCTTACTCCAGAAAAATGAGCCTACCTAACAAGCTACTTCTCTCAACTAGCCACTAGAACCCAGTTATCCGCAAGGAAAATCCTGCAAGCTCTAGGGTTCATGGCCTCCTGCATTCTACTCATTCCATATGTCAGACTGCATATGAGGAAACTACAGTGGTACCTAAAATGCCTTTGGTGTCAACACTCTCAAGGCCTGGAAACTGTCATACCTATGATACCCTGTCTAAGGAAAGATTTTCTTTGGTGGGCAGCAGCATACAACCACAACAAGGGACTTCCCTTCTCACAATCCCATGCCGCCCAGACCCTCACCACAGACTATGCCTGGGGTGCACACCTGGACGGCAGGTGCATTCAGGGCCATTGGAGCCCAAATCAAATACATCTGCACAGCAACCAAAAAAAAGATGCTAGCTGTTCAGCACACCTTGAGAGCTTTCAGACCTCTACTCTCCCCTGGGCCTCTAGTGATCAAAACAGAGAACACCACAGTGATGTGGTATATAAACAAGCAGGGAGGGACTCACTCTTATCCTCTCTGCAGGCTCGCTATGACCCTTTGGCACATGGCGTCAGCCATGCAAATACACCTGCTAGCAGAATTCCTGCCAGGCTCCCTAAACTCTCTGGCAGACAGCTTAAGCAGAAACCTGCTAGACCCACATGAGTGGCAGCTAGACCCACAGAACCTTCAACCTTGTAACCCAGAAATGGAGTACCACGAAGGTGGACCTCTTTGCCTCCCACTGCAATCATCAGCTCAGCAAATTCTGCACCAGGGAACTTCACACCAAGGCCTGGAAAGTGGATGCTCTATCCTTCCAATGGGTAAACCTCTCGATCTATGCATTTCCCCCTCTACCCCTCATTTCAAGGAAAAACCAAGGGCAGTCTTGATTGCCCCAGACTGGCCATGCCAGCACTGGTACCCACTGCTGCGCAGCCTGTCACCCCTGCCACATATCCCAACACTCCTGACCCAGAAGAATGGAAAATTTATGCATCCACAATTGCGGACCCTGAACCTTGCATATTCCCTGACCTCTCCTCCAACTGCCAGCCTAAGCAAACAAGTCCTGGATGTTATACATGAGGCCAGATGCCCCAGCACTAGAAAATCCTTTGCTGACTAGTAGAAAAGGTTTTGCACCTGGATCAAAGCTAAGGGAGCCGAAACAGTACAGCTCTCCCTAACTCTCATCCTGGATTACCTAGCAGACCTACTACACAGGGGTCTATCCTTCTCTTCTATTAAAATTCATGCCCCTGCCATCTCTGCTCATTACAGCACAGAGTCACCTTTCTTCTCACACCCTCTCATCAGGTAGTTCCTAAGAGGGTCTAACAACTTAAGGCCACCCAGAAGAGCTCCTACCCTAGCTTGGGACCTTAACTTTGTGTTGGAAAAGCTCACCCTTCCCCCCCATTGAGCCTGCAGCTTCAACAGAGTTAAAATTCCTCTCTTGGAAAACAGCCTTGCTTCTGGCCATCACTTCAGCTAGAAGAGTTTCAAAGCTACAAGCACTCTTGGCTGTAGAGCCGTTGATCATTTTCCATGCTGATAGGATCTCCGTCAGGACTAACCCATCCTTCATGCCTAAAGAGGTGTCCAGTGTGGCTCTCAACCAAGCCATTCATTTGCCCACCTTTTTCCCTAACCCAGAAAACAAGGGGGAAAGGATTCTGCACTCTCTAGATATGCACAGACAGCTCAGATTATATCTGGATATGACTAAATCTTTTAGAAAAACTGACCAATTGCTAGTCAGCGTTGAAGGAGGGGCAGAGGGCAAGTCCATATCCAAACAAACAGTCTCCAAATGGTTAGCACACTGCATCCATTTCTGTTACAAACAGTATGGGAAACCGCCCCTAAGGGGTAAGGACGCATTCCACCAGGGCAACCTCCACCTCTTCAGCTTTTCTCAGAGGGGTCCCCACCAGGGACATCCTGGAGGCTGCAACATGGTCTTCTGTTCATACCTTCACCAAGCATTACCACCTGCCTATCATCTCCAAATCCAGGGCAGGCTTTGCCACCACAGTCTTGCAGGGCATTCTAGCCAGCCCCCCCAGTCTTCTTGACTGCCTCCACCCTTTTCTTCAGCTTTGGGAATCAACCCAAGTGTGATGACAGCAACAGTGAAACATGAAGAACATAGTACAGTTGTGTACGCTTACCATAAATGTAGATGTCTGAGTGTGTTCACTGTTGTGGTTCCCACCCTCCATCCCCCTTTTCTCTTTCTCTCTCTCTTCCTGTCTCCTTACAGGGAATTTTTGGTATTTACTTTGTACTGGTGGTGTTATTCCGCCATAACCTAGCTCCCTATTTGGGGGCTTCTGACAGTTGGGGCAAGAAAAACTGATGTAAAGGGCTTTAGCTGCCTGATTTTATACCACTGACGACCTGATGTCAGTCCTGGAGCGACAGCAACCAACACAGAAATACTAAGCCTCTAGTAATCGGGCCGACTGAGGGCTATCCCTGGCAGGATAAACCCAAGTGTGACATCTGCAACAGTGAATACACTCCAACATCTACATATATGGTAAGTGTACACAACTGTACTTTTCAGATGGTGCTTTTTCACTGTTTGCCAGGCATCAAGGCATGTGGTTGTCAACAGTGAGATGCTTTTGCAGTCCACTCCTGCAACTGAGGTTGTGGCAGTGGCCCCTGTCGAGACCCTTTCAGAGTCTGATATGCCACCCAGTCCCTCTACTTCCTTACAAACTGAAGGACTTAGCTCATCAGTTAGGTCTGTAGCCGCTTTGTAGGTTCTGGCTTCCAACTGCTTATAAATCAGTTAAGGACTTTGAGTCTCTCGTGAGGAGATTGCCCCGACTCTGCATTCAACTGTCCATCTGCGTTCTGGCTATAGTGTGGATGTCACCTTCAGGCCTGAGGTCTCACTTAAGGCTGCATTCACCTTGGTCCAGCCTGTGACTACTGGCTTCTAGTCCCAAACTCAGGCACATCAACAAGAGCTAGTCAGGTTGGCAGAATATTTTGTCATGGTCAGATCCAGACACTTCCATCTCCCTAAATCTTCTCCTAGTAAATGGAAAAAAAGGATGCCCCCCCCCCCCCCCAGGAGTTTTCTGATTTTTTTTTTTTACTCTGAGGATGATAATGGTAATGATGATGAATCCACCTTTGAGGAGGGATTATCTATTGCTTTCTGTATTGATGCAGATTCTTAGGAGTACCTTGCCTCATCCTTCTTCCCCGAGGACATTTCCTTTAGAGAGACCTTACGTGCCCTGAGGGAACACTAAATGGGAAGCTCAAGACTACCCACAATCCAAGATGAGGATTAGGAAATTTCCAAATCTCCCTGAGCATACACCCCTTGCCATTCCTCCAGTATTAGAGGTGGTGGATGATGTCTTGCTGGATTCTTCTTTGCAACCAGATTCCCTGCCTCCTGCCACTGGAAACCTGCCAGATTTTACAGAGTTCAGCATTACCACAAACACCTCTTCAAGAGCCCTGTAGTTAGACCCTGAAGTAGTAATTTAGGGCCCTAAGGGAGTAAAATCTAGTGCTGGCAAAACCCCTTGCTAACTGACAAAGAAATCACAGCCTTGGGCACGTTTGGAAAAAAGTGTGTTCCTCTCTTACCCTCGTACCAGAGTCATCAGTTTCATCTGGTGAAATATCAGGAAACCATGTTAGACCAGATGAAACAAAAACTGGTGGGGAATGAAAATAAAGCCCTCTTTAAGGAACTACTAGACTTGTGCAGTTCATGCTCTCATGTGTCCAAGCTCTCTTTGCACTGTAGCTGTGATGCTCTGGAAGCTTCCGGCAGGGGAAATAGCCACTGGATCCCTCATTAGAAGACATGCCTAGCTGAGGGAATAGTCCCTAAACATGTCAAATCCAGTCTCCTGGATGCTTCTTTGGCAGAGATTTTCTTTTTGGCCCAAAGACTGAGGCTGTGTTTAGGAAGATGGATGATATGGCCAGGTCCATGCAAACTCATGGACTTTTCTCAGGTCCAACTTCCTCATTTCCTAACAAGTGCTGGTCTTTTCCTGCCTCCCAGTCCTAAACTAGACGTAGGAGACCTCAAAGGGAAAGAAGCCAAATGCAGCACCAGTGTTCACCAGCGGCAAGCAAATTCCACTAGGCCTGTGGGATCCCACCTCCAGGAACACATGCAGGAAATAAACATGATTCTTCCATGACACTCACTTTCCCCTTCCCATCAACCCCAACCCCCCCCCCCCAGTCTTACCATTCCCAAACTAGAAGGATGGTTATCCTTCTTTCTCAAGATTTGGACCCTTATTACCAGAGACCAGTGGGTACTAAAAATCATTCAAAGGAGTTACAAACTACAGTTCAAACAGCCTGTAGTCCTAACAGGTTTCCCAGATAATCCATCAAACCAAAAGGCAGATGCTTAAATCAAGTAGAACTTCTGTTCACTCGAGGCTCTGTGGAACCAATACCAGTCTCATTACAGGGAAAAGGTTTTTACTCAAGACTTTTCCTAGTTCCCAGAAAGGAGGGTACCTGGAGGCTGATTCTAGACCTGTCAAGGCTCAACTGATTGTTGTAGATCCCAACATTCAGAATGTTAACACTTTTTCCCATTCATGGTAGCCTTTGATCTGCAGGACACACAACTCTACATTCCCATAGAAAAACTTCACAGGAGGTTCTTGCACTTCAAAGCATGTGTGAAGCATTATCAATTTTGTGCTCTGCCCTGTGGCTTGTCTACTGCACCTAGGGTGTTCACAAAATGCCCAGTTCCAGTGATAGCCTTCTGCAAATCAAAGAGCAATCAGATTTACTCCTACTTAGACAACTGTCTCATTCAAGCAACAGCTTTAGGGAAAAAATCCAAGCGGATCTGCTTTACACCCAAAAGATCCTGGCTTCACTGGGGTTCACCCAAAAGTTTCAGACTTGTCCCCACAAACAGGATTGTGTTCCTGGAGGGCTTTACTGGACTTGTCACTTCAGAAAGCCTTCCTTCCTACAGACAAGGCTACCTTTTTAGCTCTGTACTTCAGAAAAGCACTTGTCAGGAACTACCTCAGACCCTTGGATTACATGGCTTCTTGTATCCTCACGATCCCCCCGGCCAGACTACATATGAGGAAGCTACAGAGGTAGCTTAGAAATGTGTGGTGCCAACATTTTCAGTCCCTCAGTTTCAGGGTAGAGCTTCTCCCATTTCACAGAAGAGAGTTTGCCCGGTAGGCCTGAGGATGCTTCCTCAAGCCAGGCCTTCCATTCAGGTTCATTCCTCAGGGTCAGACTTTGACCACAGATGCTTTGTAAGTAGCCTGAGGAGCCCACTACAAGTTACAGACTTGGCAGTTGGGGCTTCCAGTTTAAAAACAAACACATTGACCTAAAAGAACTGATGGCAGACGAAAAAGGCCTGATTGCCTTCAAAGAGCAATGGAAACCAAGAATACTCCTGGTAAAGACAAGACAACACCATGGTTATGTGGTACATAAGTGGGTGGGCTCACTGTCACTGTCTTTGTTGCCTAGCCATGGACCTTTGAGAAACTACAAGCTTCCTAGGTTTGCACCTCATGGCACAAGTACCTTCCAGGAGAGACCAGCTGGTGGATCACTAAAGAAGGAGTCTGTCAGACCCATAAGAGTGGCATTTGCATCGGGAAGTTTTTCAGTGTAGCCAAAAAATGGGGTGTGCCACTGATGGACTTTTTTGCCACCAAGAAAATGCTCACTCGAAGTTTTTGCTCCAGGGCCAAAATGAGGTCAGCCTTGGAAACGGATACCTTTTCCTTCCCATGGACAGGCCTATTCCTCTATGCCTTTCCCCCAGTACACTTACTCCCCAGGTTATTGCTGAAGATAAGGGAAAGGGGAACCAAGGGTCATTCTAAAAGCCCCAGATTGGCCAAGGCAGCATTGGTATCCCCTATTGCTCAATCTAAGCAGCAGGAAACTGTTTGCTACCCCAGTGAGTGGACCTATGAGCATAGTATAAGGGCACCATCGTACATCCCAACTTGAACACATTCAAGTTGACAGCTTGCATGATACCTTGATCCCATTGCCTGTAGCTCTGAGGAGAGACTGATTTCTAAGCAAACAGTCTCCAAATCGAGACCTAACCCTAGGAAGTCTTGCTCCGCCAAATGGAAGATTCTCGATATGGTGCAGACAAAAGGCAAAAGCCCTCTGCAAGCTCAGATGCCTCTGATCTGTTCATACTTATCAGTTCTTTTTGAAAAAGAACTTTTGTATTCCACTATAAGAATCAACGCTTTAGAAATTTCAGCCCATCTGCCTTCTCAAGCCCCTCTCATCTCCCATCCTGTCATGAAACAGATGTTCTTCATGTTTCACTGTTGCAGTCCTCACATTTGGGTTATCTGCTTGCAGTAGTCCTCATTCGGCCTGATTATCAAAGTCTTGGGTCCTGCGTCGGTTGCTGTCTCATCTTCCATGACATCAGGTAGTCAGGGTTATAAAGCATGCAGCCGACGCCAGTACATCAGTCTTTCTTGCCGTGTGATGCCCGAAGCAGAAGCAGTTCGCAAGTGCCGGTCGGCCGACTCCTAAAATTTTTGTTTTCAAGTTTCAGAACTGAAGTCTTCAAACAGCTCAGATGGCTTAGTGATTACATGCTGTGGCTATAGTGTACAGGGTCCTGGGTTCAAGACCTGCATGGGCTATTTATTATCCAGATATGTCTTCGGTAAGCAATCTGACTACCGACATTCCAAAAAAATGCAAAGATAAAGACAGAGACAGGCCACCTAGGTCCAAAGCTGCCAACGACGCTTCTCCTAAGCTAGTCACCAGTTCGCCGGTACTCAGTGAGGCGCTTTCGCAGCCCCTGATACCTGCTACTTCAGATTTGCAGGCCTCTACTGAGACCCATTCGGAGTCCGGTATGCCGTGAGATGCTTCAACTGTGGAACCTGTGGATGTCTCTACCTTGGATGGGTCCAAAGCAGTTGTGCAGGCACCAGCCTCTGAGGGTGTATTCAGGCCTACTGACTTGCATGTTAAACCAAAGCCATCTTCTTCAAGGCCTAAAACTCAAACCATGTCTAAAAAAACGATGCCCAGACTGCATGGTCAGGCCTCTATGCCTAAAAAACAAATGATAAGAATGGCTGAAGACCTTATTACTTTAATTAGGGGAAGCCAACCTTCCCCCTCTAAGAGACCTAGGACTGAATTTGCCCATGATACTTCTGATCAGGATTCTGAAATTTATGTATCCTCTGATGACCAGGATTTACCCTTATCTACCTATGAGGATTCTGATGCAGAGGACTCTATTCCCTCTGCTTCCCCTTCAGAGGATTTCTCTTTTTGTGAAACTTTACATGCTCTTAGGGAGCATTTCCGCTGGGAAAGCCAGGATTACTCTGATTCAAAAAAGAGGCTTAGGGATTTCTTACTCCTGCCCCAACACAGGCCTTTAGCTATCCCCCCTGTACTGGACATTGTTGATGATGCGTTTTCGAAATCTAGCTTGGCCCCTGATTCTTTACCTCCTGCTCCCAGAAAACCTGATAGATATTACAAGGTTCCTGACTCTCTCAAGTTCCTTTTTAAAAACCCTACTGCAGATCCTGAGACAATTTCACAGGGCCCCAAGGGCGTTAAGGCTGTTACTGCCAAAAATCCTACCCCCTCTGATAGAGATTCCAGGGCGCTGGATAGATGGGGTAAGAAGGCATACACTTCTGCAACCTTGGCCATTAGGGCCTTAAACTGCCAGTTTCATATGTTAAAGTATCAGCAGCATATCACTGGATTGCTTAAACAAAAAATGATGTTGATTCCTGACTGTGCTGAAAATAAGGATTTACAGGATTTAATGCATTCTGCTAAACAAGTTGCAGTGTGCTTTTGATTCACTAGAGGCATCTTGCAGGGCTGCTGTCACTGGGTCTGTACTTAGAAGGCATGCCTGGCTTAAGGAGCAATCTTTGCCAGATCATGTTAAAGCTAAATTGCTGGATGCTCCCTTAAATCAGGACTGCCTGTTTGGCAACAAAGCAGAAGTACTGAAAAAGCTGGAAGAAAAAGCTAAATCTATGCAAACTGTTAAAGATTTCCTACAGGTACAGCCTCCAAGATTTAGTAGGCATTGGCCCTCTAAGAATTGGTCCTTTTCTGCCTCTTCCAGGCCTTCTCAGTCCAAACCCAGAACCAGCAGAACACCCAGCCTTCAGTCCCAAGGTACGCACAGGACTAAGCAGTGGGGGGGCTCCCACTTCCAAATCAGAGAGTAGTAAGACCCCCCCCATGGTAAATTGTCTCAGTGACTTAACTTTAAAACTTCCAAGCCCTACTCAACTGACTGCTCCTTTAGGGGGAAAGATTGTTCTGCAAACAAAAAACTGTGAACTAATTACCCAGGACAAATGGGTTTTAAATATAGTTTCCCAAGGATACAGACTTCACTTCCACACGTTACCAACCCCAAATGGTTGGCCAGATCTACCCCCAAATCAGTGGGCAGAGGCTCAAAAGCAAGTACTGTGTCTCTCAAACACAAGGGCTATTCAAACTGTACCAGAAGAGGAAAAGGGACAGGTTTTTACTCGAGAATTTTCCTGGTACCCAGAAAAGACAACTCATGGGTCCTATCCTGGACCTTTCTATCCTAAACACCTTTTTGATGATCCCAAAATTCAAGATGCTAACTCTTCACCAGTTGCTTCCTATGCTATGCAAGGATGCCTGGTTGGCAACACTGGTTTTAAAGGAAGCCTACCTGCACATCCCAATCGGGGAATCTTGCAGAAGATACCTACACTTCAAAGCAGGCTACATACACTATCAATTCTCTGCACTGCCCTTTGACTTCTCTACTGCACCCAAGGTATTCACAAAGTGCCTAGCTCCAGTCATTGCATTTTGCAGGCAAATAAATCTTCAAATATATCCATACCTGGACGATTGTCTAATTCAGGCAGAAAGCCAGGACATACTTTTGAATCATCTGGCATTTGTACACAAGGTGCTAACTTGTCTGGGGTACACCATAAACTAAAATATATCACATCTTGTACCCTGTCAACAAATTGTATTCCTGGGAGCAAGCTTGAACACAACTTCCCAGATGGCTTTCCTAATGCCAGAGAAACAAATTCATTTAACAGCTTACTTCAAACTAATGGCCACAAAAATGCTGCTATCTGCAAGACAAACACTGCAAGCCTTGGGGTTCATGGCCTCCTGCATTCTCCTAATTCCATATGCAAGACTGCATATGAGGAAACTACAATGGTATCTAAAAAGCCTGTGGTGACAACATTCTCAGGATCTAGAAGCAATGATTCCTATCATACCTTGCCTACAGTTAAGAGTTCCTT